>NC_071279.1:13955077-14255077 GCF_023375685.1 Ictalurus furcatus
TCTGGGCAAGCACATTTTCCATATGACATGTTGTCACATTGTCTTTTCACTTAAAATGTCTACAATAAATCAGTGGTCAGATTACAAAGAGGTACATTACGTCAGCATGTAGAACAGAATAGAAGCACACATCTAGATGATGTTGTATTGGGTTACCCATGTACCGCAAATTTCTGTGCAATTGAGTGTGAAAGCTCTTAATGGTGTTATCTTATAGCCATGCCAGAGACATGACCTCAGTTCAGTGCTATCTGCAACTCTATCTCGCTTTACTGTTGATCCAGAGGAATAATAAGCATTATCATTAAACTGTAAATATCTGAATACACTCAACAGGTCAGTGGTGCTCATATATACCATACACAATATTAAACCATATAATTCACAAGCCAGAGACAGCAGTTAAATGGAAATTCTACCAGTTTCTCAACATTTCAACATAATATGCAGAGAAAAATTGAGAAATAAATGTAATTTTGACTGCTTTGAATGAAGCAAACTGGCAATTCTAGAGAAACATAAACCACAAGCAACTTGTGTCAATGGGCTAGAGGGGCTAAGCCTTTCAAAGATACAAAAAAATCAATAGAAGTTTTCATATTTGGCATCCACATCATCTTCTTCACATCACATAATGGCATTTGGGTCTGTTTGAATCTTTTGGAGGTTTGTAGTGTAGTACAAATCCCATTTTTATTTTTCTCCCTCCACAACAAACATGAGTAACAGGTGGTTGGAGGTGTCTTTAGTTTGATCTTTCCATGAAGCACAAGAAACCAAAGACTAGATGTCGAGCAAAGAAACACGAGAAACAATAGAGTATATATATATATATATATAGACAAACATGACTGAGAGTAATTACAATGAACAGGTATGGGGAAAAATACACACAGGTGCAGAAAATGATTAGGGTGCATGGGAAACTAGGGCAGGATCTGGAGTAAACAGGAAGATTCTCAGCTCATTGACTGGCTCAATAATTTGCTGGTGACTCATAAGCTGTTTTTTGTAGGAAGCACAGAATGGTGTCCGGATAAACAGACAGCTGATGGTGAACATTAAAAGCAGTTTCAGCCACGTTCATCCACAGCATGTCTAAAATTGGTGTGCTCTGCTGTGCAAAGGAAACAATACAACCACAATGAGTCAACTCTGTTTGGTCTGCTCAATCTGTAGGCTCACGCCGCATCTGGGAAAACATGAAGAAACCTCCAGGTCTTGGGCATAACATTAGGCAAGTTCCAGCAGTACCTTACTAAACCATTTACATCACTCACTTGCGCTCTTCTCCCTGTAGGTATAAACCACTTAAACACAATTAAGCCATGGCACGACATGCTTCCACAGACAGGAGGTATGAGAACTGATTTTCACTTAAGGTCCAGAAGTTCACTGAAATAATTAACATACAGAGCTCTTACTTTAATTCCTCCCTCTTTGTGACCCAGAGTTGAAGCGAGTTCATCTCCCATCACTGTCTCCATCCTCATCTCCACTGATCTAGCACTACTTGTGTTGCCAGCAGTATTTGTTGCTAAGTAATTAAAAGATGATGATAGTCTGGCTACACACAGCTGGCCAGCAACCTAGTGAAAGAAAATAGGAGGAGCACAAATCTCATCAGTCACTTCTATCTGCCTAAATTCTCTACAGTGCCTCAGTGAAAGCAAGCCTGGACCTCCTGGTTAGAATCTGATAAAGCAACACAGTTTACATTCTTGCTCTGAGTGTCTTAAAGTGTATGACTCATAAAACACTTTGGGGTTCCAGACATCCATTAATAAATCTATGCAACAACATGCGATATGTAAACAATGACAAAGTCAAAGCACTCTGAGTCTTGCTTGAAAGACACATTAATACGGCATCTATCATTTTTCAACACATCTGCATTAAAAGTCTGATAGCTGTGACTCAGTTGCGAGATCCTCATGTGGAGCTCAGATGTTCACTCTAGAGGCCATCAAAAGGAATTCCCCTAGAACACACAGTCCTGCTGAATCTGGCAACCTCTCCTTTGTGGCATTTCGCAGAAGGGAAGCAGGCAAAAATTTGTTGACAGGAACATGGGGACGAGTGGGTGTCTGATGTTCAGCCTGAAAAGGACATAATGATATTCCAATATTGTTTTGTTCCTGCCAGAGGCAGCTAGATAAAAGTTCATGGTATGTTTATTTAGTTAATGGGTTTTTTTTATGTTTGATGTTAAATTAATACATTTGTATGAATGAAGAAAAGTTTCACTTTTCACAGACAAATTTTTCTCACAATCCAGTTTCAGTTACTTTCTTGGTTAGTTAATTTATTGGGACATCACTGATTCAGCTGCTCAGACCATATAACAAATAAGAGTCTTGTGCTTTTTAACAAAGCCTTCTTTAGAGGTCAATAACTAGTGAACCTTCTTGTTCCCAGAATAGCTTGAGAATA
This sequence comes from Ictalurus furcatus, assembly GCF_023375685.1. Classification (NCBI taxonomy): domain Eukaryota; kingdom Metazoa; phylum Chordata; class Actinopteri; order Siluriformes; family Ictaluridae; genus Ictalurus; species Ictalurus furcatus. The sequence goes on from NC_071279.1 coordinate 13,957,511, forward strand.
CTACAGTGGATATAGCAAGTCTACACACCCTGGATAAAAGTGCAAATTTTTGTGGTGTTTTTTTTTTTTTTTTTTTTTTTACACAACCCTTCCTATTTTCCAGGCTCGGGACTATGTCATGTGCACCCCTCCAGTGGCTGGGGTTGATTGCCTGACCAGGAATCAAACCCAGGCTGCATCGATGAGAGCACCACATGCTAGACACTAGTCCTGTAGGGAACCAGGAGGATTTCGTGATGTAAAAAAATAGGATATAGCAACCAAATAAATGTAAGTAAAAACGAATAGAAAGGTTTTTGGGGATAAAAAAAGGCCTTATAATAACCTTGTTGCACAAGTGTACACGTCTTTTTTATAATGGAGCATGCTCAGAATAAACCAATCACATTCAACCTCATGGTCACGTGTTATCCGACTGCTGAAGCTGTGGTCCACAAAGAGCTTACAAAGCATGGACAGGGTTCCTGGGCTGGTGCATGGTAGTGGCAGAGGATGACGATGAAGACAATTTGCACGATCCAAATTAACAAAGGAATGGTTTCAGAAGCAGAAGATCAACATTTTGGAATAATCCAGTCAGAGCCCACATCTAAATCCTCTCAAAAACCTGTGCAATGACTTGAAGAGGGCTGTGGACAGGAGATGTCCTTGCAATTTGATAGATCTGGAGCATTTCTGAAAAGAAGCGTGGAATAAAATTGCCAAACCAAGATGTGCTAAGTTGGTAGACTCTTATTATAGAATCTTTATTGGAAAATCACATTTTACATATTATAACACCCCATCCAACACCCCCACCATACCTGGTCCCAACAAAATAATCACAGCCAAAACCAAAAGAAAGGGGGAAACAAAAAACAACAACAAACAAACAAAAGTTGGTAGACTCTAACCCAAAAATTTCTGCGTGCTGTGTTCCAAGCAAAAGCTGCATTAACAAAATATTAGTTAAATATTAGTTAGCTTGTGCGACCAGGTTATAGCAGTGTTTTTTTCTTTTTTATTAATCTAAAAACTTTCTATTGGATTTTCACTTGAATTTTGTTGTTTGCTAGATCACATTAAAGGAGAAAAATGATCTGATATGATTTATCTTAGTTTAACTTTTTTTTTTATCACAAACAAATGCATTTTTAACAGGGGTGTGTAGACTTTTTATATCCACTGTATGGAATTGGTACTTGCAGGCATAGTCATAGCAGATAGTATAAAGATGGTGGTGGCCCAAATAGGATTAGATTGTGCCCTAAAATCCACAACACGGAATGCACTCTTTTGCCCAATGCACATCACAACAGAAATGATTATGACCCAGTGCCAATATATTATTTATACTGTAGACTTTAAGGGGAACAGATCTCAGCCCACTCATGTGGAGCGCATTCTGGCTAATTTCATGTATCACAAGAAGGTCAGGTGTGGCCATCTGCCTGCTGTTGATGCATGTTTCTTGTCACTGTTGATATATGCAATTCTATTGCTGGCCCAAAACATTTTCATGGCTCACCTCACTTATATCAGACCTAAACAAACTACTTGCGGGGCCACCAATGAAACTGAAAACCTCTCACTCCATGTGGGCCACATGGGTAACCCGTACACTACTGCTGAGATGGATCCTGTTTAAAAAAAAATGATGTGCCTTAGAGACATATATATACTTTTCAGTACATTTCTCCTCACACTTTCACTCCTTGTTTTTTTCTTTTGCTTTAGACTTAAAACAAATATTCCAGACATACACATGAGATCACACAAATGCACAATTCCTGTCAATTTGCATGTTATCAGGAGGACCTGTCAAGCTCATAAAACCTAATAGAGCAAACACTGCAAGCCAAAACCCTAAACTTTAACTGGACCTATAAATCTCCTGAAGATTTAGTGTTTGCTGCATAAATGGCTGTTCAGTACTTACATGGAACCTTGGACTCCCTACCTTAGCCCATGACCATTTTACCCTTGCAGCATTACATCAATTATACACTGGCTACCTGCATTGACCATTAATTATGTAGTTTAAGTGAACAGAAACAAAACAGTTGAAAACTTGAACAGTTCATCATAGTCAAGAATGTTAGCATGATGTTTCAACACTATGATGAACTGTTCAAGTATATTGACTTAAAGCATCATGGCTTTTACATGCACATAAATCTACTTTGGTCCCCTCAGGACTCTCAATCATTCTGTTCTGTATAGAATATATAGGTTTAAAGCAAATATTCCAGACATTCGGTATATTAGTCTGCCAGCAAAATAACTCAAAACAGCAGATCATTAACTCCCCAGAGAGTAATTAAAGCCATGACTATTTCAAGGTTCCTAAAATAATGATGCAAGGCTGCATAGCTGCCTGCTAAAAAATGTGGTAAATTCAGATTAAATGGTATTTTATTCAGCATAAAAATGATACACTGACATCAGAGAACTGCTGAAAAGGAGGAGAAACTATCTTTATCTTACAAGGAACAGTAGACTACTTTAGTGTTTAGTTTATCATTACATCAACATGCGGCTTCAGTAACAACTTCAGTGGACCTGTGGACAGTATTAGCATAGTATTTTACATCTGGCTAATATTTGTTGTTAATTGTTTATTCACTTTTTATAAGTAAATTTGTCTTAGTGAGTTTTATTCTACTGACAATTTTTCAAAATGAGTGTAGCTCACTCTCAAAAACGCTCCCTCATGAATTCCTTGGATGGTTAACAGTTCTAGCTTTGTAAAGGTTCTAGCTTTATAAACCTTGTCTAAAAGGTAAACCCTCCATTGTCGGGTGTATGGGTTCCCTCAGAGAGACAAACCCAAAGAACCCTTTAGGGTGCTGCACTCTTTAAGAAAAAACGTTTCAATCTGGAAGACTTAAGGTTTTTTCATTTGTCCTTCTTGGGGAAAGATTCTGTGTGAAAAGTGTTTCTATGTCAGAAAAGGTTTCCAAGTAAATCCTTAAGTAAACCCACCTTTAACAAAACTCAACTTAACTAAGATCCCTTGAGGAATCCTTTTGTTTAGAGTGTAGATGGTACTGTCATATCACAGCAAACCAGTGACTACATTTCCCAGGATGCATCACGAACTACAAGCATGGCCGAAGAGGACTACACTTCCCACACACGCACACGTTCACCTTCTCCGGAGTTCTAATCACACACACCTGTTACCAATCTCACACACACACTCACTCCATAGTATATAGAGACTGTTTCAACACAATGACTTTGCGAAGTATTACGCTCAGTTGCCATAGTCTCTGTTGTGTACCAAGCCTTTGTTCCTAGCTTTATCTTTCATGGTTTTAATCGTTAATTGAGTCTTGCCTTAGTTTAGTTTATCCTGTTTGCTGATCGCCTGACCATTTGCCTGTTTTGACCATGCTATTGTTTATGATTTGGATTTGTCTGCCTATATCTCCTATAATAAAACTCTTATCTGCATTTGCATCCATCCTCAACCTCCTTACATGACCTGTACCTTGCAGCTAGATTTTGTATAAAATTATAAACCCACTAATTCGCTCAAGAAACCTTTATTCTGTTTTATACACTTTTCTGCCTGATTTATTTAGCAAAACCTGTTTTGCTTGTATTTATTTAGTCCAGCTCTTAAGATAATTCTTGCAGAACTAATCATTATTACAGGACCACCCAGGCTACTGTAGGAGTCAAGATCACAGAACATGTCAGGGACAAGGAAATGATTAATACATCTAAAATCCAAAGCCTACCTCAGATGAAGCATATCATGGGAAATTATTTCTCATATTTCTCAAGGTCACCTACATACTTGTTGGGCTAGGATTACTGTATATGCTGTCATAATTAAGCACAGATCTGTTAGCATTTAGATGAGCAACTTTGATCTTTATGTGTGGGGGGGGGGGGATCTGGTATATCTTAGAGCAAGGCACAATAAAGTGTATTGAAACCTTCTGTGAATGGCATTACATTGAAGCAGAGCCTGATTATAGTAACCTCATGTGACTCCATGCCTTTTAATGTATGTTTACAGATTTACCTTGTACGTTATGTCTCAAAAATGTTCTGGAAAAATTTGAATGCCTTGTTATACTTACAACAGCAATTGGCTGTTCTATCCCTGTGTCTACTCTCACTCTTGTGAGATCTTTCTCATGAAGAGATTTTTAGTTACTTTTTGAATGAAGTAAAGGTCGTTTTAGAAAAGCAAAGCATAAGATCAACATACTGGATTTCACGGGTGGGCAGCTGTTAATTCCTATGTGTTTATCGTGTTTTGAAGTCTAGTCAATAGTTTTCTGTCTAATAATTAGATGATAGCTAGGGTGGAGGTCAAAGCTTTCTGAAACTTGACTCCTTGTTGTCTCTTTGATCTTTGAGTGGAGTGGAGACAGTGTCTGGACATGTAAAGAATGATAAAATTTTACTTTGTTTTCACCTCTGAGGCAGAACTCATTATCTTCATGATGTAATGAGTATGACATTTAATCTGTCTTTAAGGTCTTACAAAGCAGAAACAGTTGTTGTAGGGTTTTTTTACAAAACAGGCATTTTTTCTGTTATTGGTACAAGAGTATAATGCTGAGGTGTGTGCTGGTTGGAAACTATTATTAGAGCAGATGTGTCACCTGACCTTTATAATCACTTTGGATGATGTCTATCTAGCAAGGGAATATTTTTAAAGCTACATTTTAGTAGAATAACATAATATTTCCTGTATATTCCCTCAACCTTTGAACAGATCACAGATAGAGTGATTGTGCTTATGTAAATAAAATCCCTGTGCGGTATGATGGCCCCAATGTTTTCATGACTTTCCATGATGACTGGGGTAGTCATGCTAGAAACATAAACACCATTACAGGCAGGAGCAAGGACATGTCTGATTCTTTGTTTGAGTTAAACGAGAATTATCCTACAGGCTATGCGAATGAATAGCATTTTGACCTGCTGCCAAATAAGGGGGGAACTGAATGTGCAAATAGTGATATTAAAGGTCATTAAGTAATATTTCATTAATCTCCAAGTGGAAAACACTCATAATCTCACAATCCATGAGAAACTGGGTTGAAGTAAGAGTTACAGCTGTTCTCCACTCCATTGTTCAGCCAAAAGGTAATTAAAATGGAAATACCCAAACAAGCATTATACACCATGAAAAACTGAGCATTTGTTCTGCTCCATTTACATGGATAATAATTCTCATCAATAATGATTTGTTTGTTCTGTATGCTTTCCTTATACAGTGAAATCACTGTCATTTTGAATTGCACAGCAACTTAAATATACTGCAATGGAATCATCAGCAGCATCAAGAAGGACAACAATAAAATGGCAATCTGTAATTAATTGTTTTAAATAAACCTCAGTTTACTGCTTTGGTACGATATTCACTCTGATCCAAATGAATGTCAAATCCTTCAGACCTGAAGAGAAAGAATGAGATTTTTGGTTCAGGAAATAAATCACATCCAGATACAACCAAGTTTTTATTAGTTCATTTGCAACAAATGTTACATGGCTTTTTAAAGTGTTGTATAATCATGTCGGAAATTCTCAATTATTGAGAAAATGTTTTAAAGTAGAATTCATGTGTTCATATTTGAATAATCCTGAAAGAGTTTTAGCAGGTTAGTTAGAAGGGCATCTGTTATGCCATCTTACAACAATACCCCTCTGTTTACTAATGTTCCTCAAACCCCTAATGAGTCATTCCTGTTACTGAAGAAAATTTACATCCATACTGACTAGGACTGAACATGTAGATCTGATGGAGTTTGCATTTTCTCCCTGTGCTTTGGGGATTTTCCTCCCCCAGTCCAAAGACATGCTTTGTAGGCTGATTGGCATTTCCAAATTGTCCGCAGTGTGTGATTGTGCCAGATAGGTTTGCACCCCGTCCAGGATGTCCTCCACCTTGTATCCTGAGTTCCCTGGAATAGGTTCCAGGTTCCTCATGACACTGTATAGGATAAGCAGTATAGAAAATCTATGGGTGGATGGATATCTAAAACATTCTATTAAATGCTGAACAGTTCCCTCCCTACACATGCCCCTGTGACTACAAAGCATGCCTAATCTTCCATCTGCTAAAAGGAAAATTGCCATGTTTTGCCAACTAGCCTCTCTCAATTTAACCTATACTCATCAAAAAAGAAACGTCCCTTTTTCAGGAGACTGTATTTTAAAGATAATTTTGTAAAATCCAAATAAGCTTTACAGATCTTTATTGGAAAGGGTTTAAACGATGTTTTTCCATGTTCATTCAATAAATCATAAACAATTATTGCACCTGCACCTGTGGAACAGTCCTTAAGACATGAAAAGTTTACAGGCGGAAGGCAATTAAGGACACAGTTACAATAACTTAGGACACTAAAGAGACCTTTCTACTGATTCTGAAAAACACCAGAAGAAAGATGCCTAGGTTTCCTGCTGACCTGCGCGAACATGCCATAGACCTGCTGTAGGGAGGAATGAGGAGTGCAGATGTGACCAGAGCAATTCAATTCAGTTTTATTTGTATAGCGCTTTTCACAATGGATATTGTCACAAAGCAGCTTTACAGAAATTTACATATTTCAGATCTAAATTTTAAATTGATAAATTTGTCCCTAATGTGCAAGCCAGAGGTGACAGTGGCAAGGAAAAACTCCCTGAGAGAGCAATAAACTGCAATGTCTGTAATGGAAGATGCCTGAGACAGTGCTACAGGGAGACAGGAAGGACAGCTGATCGTCCTTGCAGTGGCAAACCGCGTGTAACCGCGTGTCTCCCCAGACGTGATCGAGAACTTGCAGATGCCTTGGTGGAAGAGTGGAGTAACAGCTAACAGCAAGAACTGACCAATCTGGTGCAGTCCATGAGGATGAGATGTATTGTAGTACTTAAAGCAGCTGGAGGCCACCAGATGCTGACAGTTCCCCTTTGTTCAGTGACTCATTATTCCATTTCTCTTCGTCAAATTTCTGTGAAATGTGTTCACTTTATGTCTCAGTTGTTGACTCTTTTTATGTTAATACAAATATTTACACGTTAAGAAATTTGCTGGAAATAAAAGCTGTTGAATATGAGCAGATGTTTCTTTTTGACTTCTGCAGAAAAGCAGTCAACGTTTCTGGATAACCCATTTGGCTTTGCCTACCTGAACCTTTTTATGGCTGGTCCTTGGGACATTGGGACATCTTGTACTTGAATGGTGATTTGGACTATGTTGGCATGAAACATAATGATTTCACTAAGAAGATGAAGCCTTTATTTGTCACATACCCATTATAACACAGTGAAATTCTTTTCTTTGCATATCCCAGCTTGTTGGGGAGTTTGGGTTAGAGCGCAGGGACAGTCATGAAGGTTAAGGGCATTGCTCAAGGGCCCCTCAGTGACAGCTTGGCAGTCTGGAGTCTGGCCTTCTGATCAGTAACCCAGAGTCTTAACCATTGAGTCACCACTGCCCTGCCGCTTCACAATAAACTTCTTCGCATGGATCCCTTTAAACTCACTAACTCAGTCATTTTGTATCATCTTAATATAATATAGTGAACATAGTTAATGAATATAAATCTGCTCATAATATTCTAATGAATACTATTCTATTGTTAACTTTAATGAACATACAGTATATAATAGAGGGTAATAATAGAAGGTCCTTAGAGGACCCAAATCCTCTAAGGCATGGGAGCATTTAATATTAAATGTCATGAAGAAATATGTAACTTTTGTTTGTTGATTGTGTAGTACAGAAGCATGATAGTGATGCACGAGCACAAACTTATGTTTGTATCCAAAATGCTCCACTGTGTGCAAGAAGATGGGGAAATTGGTGAGAGTTGCTTAAAAGGTTTAGTTTATTCCAGGTTTATTGTAATTATATGCTGTATTTGCGAGCTTGCAGTGTAAATTCTGTCGTCTATTATAACAGGAGTGATTTATTTGTAACGAGGCCGTGTTGCTCCTCACTCGCAATGTACACTCAGTGATAAACTGTTGTAGAGCAAGTAATAGCTGTAATGTCCAGTTAAAACAGTACGATCAAAGTAAACATAAGTAAAGTAATATGCCTGAAGGCAGTGAGTAACAGAAACTGTAAGGTGCAGTCAAAATGAGTTTTTATTATAAATCTAGGACTGTAGTTTAATTATCAATGCTTTTTTGTGCATCCACATTAAAAAAAAAAAAATCCATTTAATCAGATAATCGAAGAAAAAAAATAATAATCAGCCGATTAATCGATTATGAAAATAATTGTTAGTTCCTAGTACGATTTCATTTTTGCTGTTACCAAATGACCTAAAGTGGATTATTTTGGACTTTTATGTAATCACCAATGATCTTGGGGGGAAAATACACAGAATCTAGGCTGGGGCTATCAGCTATCAGTTGTCATCAGCATTGATGCTGATGCTTAGAAGGTACATACAAGAAACACTCACATGTGTAATGAACGTGAGGTGAATTATTTCACTGACCATTCATTAGATAAAAGTAAATGAAAACTAGTTTGACTAATAATATATAGACTAAGTATACATCCTTTCATATGCTCACTCAAAGTAAAAATTCATTAGTGGGTGCTTTTTGTAAAAACAAAAGGGTTACAGTTTTTCATTTGAACATGTCTGGTATTCAGAGGAAACATGACATGAACCCAGTGGGTCATTACATATTTGAAACACACAAATTATGGCCACAGCTGCTTATCTGCTTTTGTATCATTCTTATTATGACATCAATGAGACCTAGTGATATAACGCATTGCTCAATCCTAATCATTTCAATGCCTATTGATAGATATTAGATTTTAGGCCTCCGATCTTTTATCACAACCAGCTGTCACTGCACACAATACAACGGATCCTAAAAGCTGAAAAACAGATGCCTTTGGATTTAGTTTTAAGAAAGACGTAATGTTCTCTATGGCTTCTGTAACACTGATCATCATTAAAGACATTATGATGTGGAAAATATTTCAGTAGGCTTGGCCTTGATAAATCACCACTCTTTCTTAAATGTAGAAATGCTGCAGCATCTTTTGTGCAGCTTCAAGAAAAAAAAATCATTAGCCATGCATTGCAATTTGAAATGTAACATGAGTGTAGTCTGAACGCTGCTGTTCCTTTAGTTCCAGTAATTACAGTGTCAGTTAAATGAGTGTGAGGGAGAAAGAACGGAAGAGTGAGAAAAAAGCAAGAAAAATAGTTTCCATCATAACAGCTCTTCTGTGGCAACTCAATCACAAATGTGGGATAATGTGGTAATGCTACTGCATCATTTTATCTCAGCTGGTGAACAACTCTCCAAGACAAGATTTTCATGACTCTGATGAGTGGGTTAGTTGTGATAGAAACACAAAACACTACAACGGACCAGGACAAGGTCATCGTTGGTTTTGTGCCCAAGTCAAATGAGAACTTTCCTACAGGCTGTACCGACAAATGACATCATCTTGACTTGTTGCCAAAGAAGGGAGAGCTGACTACTCACTGTTTGAGCAAATATTAAAGATCATAAAAACAATAACTCAATAGTACACAGCTTAAAAAAATTTTTTTATCGCAGTTCATAAGAAGCTGACATGCAGAAAGTTGCAAATGCTATCCCCTGCTTAGCCAAAACAAGTCTTATAAGCCATGAAATATGGGACGCATTTGGTCCGCTTCATTTACGTGCAAAATGATTCTCATCAATAATACGTTGTTCATCCTGAACCTTTGCACACACTTCTTTTGCAGTAAAATGCTGTTATCCTCTGATTGCACAAGAAATTAAACACAGTGGTACAATAGAAACAGCATAAGCATTAAACACTAAATTGAGTGTGGTTGATTATTTTTAATGGAGTACAACCTGCTTTTTTAACAGCATATTCAATTTAATTTAATTTAATTGGTTTGGGAAAAAATATAATTAATAGGATAGAGGATATCATATCATGTGTGCTTTGATTGGTTCATTACATTCGTGAAAACCTTATGAGATTTTTTGCATGATGAGTGCAGCACAATAACAAATGTTTATCATTTATGTTTGATCTTTACATGTGATAATAATATCCAATGATTTGGACAAACAAGCCTATGAATTTGCCTAAATCCTTGATGTCAAAACCTTGATAAATTAGGAAAGATAAATGCTTATATTCAGATGATTCAGAAGGGTTTTCTCAGTCTAATTGGTATCTATTCAGATAGCACAGCTAGTTTAACATATCTGCTTATACAGATGGGTGACATTAACATAAAATAACTCCATAAGGGGTTGGGTTATTAAAACAGCTTTAATGTGCCTTGTTTGGATTCTACAAGTCTCTGCAACTGTACCGGATGGATGAACACCTTTCATACTATATATTTTTCTCTCAGTTGGTGTTCAGAAGATGGTTGTGAGAAGCTGTCCAACACATCACTCCAAAATCTTCCATCTGTGTTCAATTGGGTTGAGATCTGGTGACTGTAAAAGGCTATAGCATATTATTTACACCATTTTCATCCTCATCAAATCATTTAGTGAGCCAATCAATGCCACTGCATTCATTTTTTCTAGCAAACTCCATTGTAGCTGTGCTAGCAAAGTGACATCAGAATACAGTCACACTCACTAATTTCTCATGGAAATATTAAAAATACCAACAAATTAGCACCAGAATCGCTAAGCACATCAACACGTTTACTTAGTTTCATGATGGAGTTTTCCTTTAATTTCTTGCCTGTCTCCTAGTCAATTAAGATGAATCTACTGAGCACATTATTTTTGTCATGCTAGGGATTTGAGGCAGATGCAAATGCAGACTATATGTGAAATGTTTGTTGGATACTTTTATTAAAGCACAACACAAGACTTACATGGACCAAAGACGAGCATAACGCGATACATGGAGACAGAACAAGCCAACGCAAGAAAACAGTGCAGTGCTGAATGTGACTATATATACACAACAGTGCTAATGAGCTGAAACAGGTGAATGAAAATGAAACATGTGACATGGTGCAGTGGCTGTTGGGAAACGTAGTTCCTAGTCCTTTTCCAATACTACATAACACACCCCTTAACGCACAGCTCCCAAAGTGCGTTACCAGTTCATGAGGGGGTCCTGGATCCCCAGACCAGATGTCCCTAAGCATTTCAGAGTTCCATAGTGTGTCCTCCCTTGCGCGGCTGGATAGAGGACGCTTGACGTGTTCGCTGAGGTTCAGATGTAGGTAGGTCTCTTCCACACCATAGAGAGATGACGTGATAGCCCCAGCCTGGCTTGAGTGCGGAGTGTTGGCTACTGCGTAGCCTGCGGGGGGAACAAAGCTCAAGGCGGAGCCATAGGGGGGAGCAACGTTCACCATGAAACTAGAGGGGGGGGCAACACTCTCCGCAAGGTCAGAGGGGGAGCAAAGTTCTCCACAAGGCCAGAGAGAGGAGCAAAATTCTCAGCGAGGCCAGAGTGGGGAGCGTAGTTCTCTGTGAAGCATGAGGGGGGAGCAATGTCCTCCGTGGAGCAGGAAAGGGGAGCAATATTTTGCACAAAGCAAAGAAAAGGAGCAATGTCTGCAGCGGAGCATGGAGGCAGAACAATGTATGTCCTCAGCCGATCAGGATGGCAGAGCAATGTCCTTAAGCCAAGCAGGAAGGTGGAGCGACATCCTCAGTGGAGTGGGAAGGCGGAGCGATATCCAAAGCAGAGCCAGGCATAGTGACATCCGTGGCTGGAGCAGGGAAGTAAAGTGGAGCTCTTGGCCACACTGGGAGGCAGAGCAACGTCTTCAGCTGAACAGGGAGACTGAGTGGCATCCTCAGCTGAACAAGGAGGCTGAGTGGTGTCCTCAGCTGAACAGGGATGCTGAGCGGTGTCCTCAGCCAAGCAGGGAGGCTGAGCAACATTCTTCATTGACTCAGCAGGCTGAACAAGATCCACAGTAGGGGAGGGAGGCAGATCAACGTCCTTAGTGGGGCAGGGAGGGTGGGAGATGGTTTCCGCCTGGCTGGAAACAAATTCTCAAGATATACTCTGAGGGAGTACATCACGTCGAGCCATTCATAATTGAACTTGATCAGGGAGAATTTCCCTTCCTTCTCCCACCTCAGTTTTTCCCTTTCAAAAAGGGCCTTTTGCATGTTGCTGCATCTATTTATTCGGTCTTGCATTCCGTCACGATTTGGGATTTGAGGTGGATGCAAATGCAGACTATAAGTGAACTGTTTAATAACGTGTCCAACAAAGCACAACACAAGACTTACATGGAACCAAAATGAGCATAACGCGATATAGATGGAAACAGAACAAGCAACACAAGACAACAGTGCAGTGCTGAACATGACTATATATACACACCAGTGCTAAAGAGCTAAACATGAAACAGGTGAATGAGACATGTGACATGGTGCAGTGGCTGATGGGAAACATAGCTTCTAGTCCTTTTCCAATATTACATGACAATTTATTATTAGCTTTGATAGAACTCTTGACTTATTGTGGGAGGTGAAGTTCTCAGGCTTAGTCAAGTCAGCAGGAAAACCAAAGAAATACAGTTGCAATCAAAATCATTCAACTGCCAGACTTTCAGCTGTTTGCAATGAACAAATCAAACAAAAGCAATAGTTCAACACAATGAATGCTTCAAGTGGTTTCCCAAAATTCAGCTCAACAAAATGCATAGCTTCTGGCAGCATTCCTGAGGAACCTTAGCCCATTCCTCATGAGCAATGGCCTCCAGTTCAGTAATATTCTTGGGTTTGCATGCTGCAACCGCCTTCTTCAAATCACACCAGACATTTTCTATGGGGTTTAGGTCAAGTGATTGTGATGGCACTGTGGAATCTTCTAGGACTTCTTCTGCAACCAAGCCTTGGTGGAATTTAAGGTATGCTTGGGATCATCGTCCTGTTGGAAGGTCCAATGATGGCCAAGCTTCAGCGTCCTCACAGATGGCATCATGATTTCCCCTACGATTTCCTGATACTTCAATGAATCCATCTTGCCTTCCAAACGCTGCAAGTTTCCAGTGCCAGAGGACACAAAGCAGCCCCAGAGCATCACTGAGCCACCACCATGCTTGACTGTGGACAGAGTGTTCTTTCTTCATTCTTCTTCCTCCAGACATACCACTGATCCATCGTGCTGAAAAGTTCTAGTTTTGTTTCTTCGCTCCACAGAACAGAATCCCAAAACGTCTATGGTTTATTTATATGATTTTGAGCTGACTTTTCTTGTACTTTTGGGTCAGTAGTGGTGTACAACTTGGAGTTCTGTCATGGAAACCTTCTGCATTTACTACACGCCTTACTATGCTCACCAAAACCTTAGTGCCTGTTGCCACCAGGTCTTGTTGCAGGTCTTTTGCAGTCAATCAAGTCAATCAAGCACACCTAGTGCAACTATTGAAGCCCTTGATAGGTTGCATTAGGTGTGCTTGAGACAACACCTGTTTTGCATATTTGTGCTGTTGTGAGGAATTCTATTCAGGGGGTTGAATAATTTTAAAACTGGAGAAATCATTGTAATATATATTATATATAATATAATATATATATATTTGTGCTGTTGTGAAAGATTCTGTTCAGGGGGTTGTCATTATAAGTTGCATTTTCAGTTGAATTTGGGGAAACCACTTGAAGCATTCGTTGTGTTGAACTATTTCAATTGCTTTTGTTTGATTTGTTCATTGCAAACAGCTGAAAGTCTGTACATTTTGACAATTAACCTGATTTGTAATGGGGGTTGAATAATTTTGATTGCAACTGTAAATGCAACACAATACAATGACTCTTAAAGCTGAAAACCAGTCACACTTGGATTAGTTTTAAGGAAGACATGTTTGTTATATCTCCTGTTACACTGATGAGCATTAAAGACTTTGTAATGTGGAAAGCATTTCTGCACACCTGGCCTCTGGCATTGATAAATCACCTCTCTTGCAGAAAAAAAAAAGCTTCCAACCAAATGTAATGTGAGTGTAGTCAGTGCTGTACTGTTCCTTGAGCTCCAACAATTACAGTGTTAGTAGATGAAGGTAAGCAAGAAGGAACGACAGAGTTAGAAAATGAGCAAGAGAAGTTTCCATCATCACAGCGCTTCTGTGGCTACTTAAACCTCTAGAATTACAAATGTGGGAGAATGTGGTAATGCTACTGCAATGGTCTGTCTCAGCCATTTCTCCCCAACTTTCAGCCAGCAGCCATTCATTACATCATACACATCATAATAATATTACAGCAAGGGTTGTGAGGACTGAGACCAGACCTGAAACATTAACCAGGCTGAACCCTGAGGGTTACGGATAGCGCTGGAAAGCTAATCAATCACATATATCATCCACATCCTTGCTGTTTACTGCTGGCTAAGCTAGGAACACCATGATGATTTGGGTTAGTCGGAATATCCCTCTCATATTTGGGGAAGCTCCACATGTCTGTGCATGTTGTTTCCATGATCTTCTTCAGCAAAAATGAGTGCATTCTCAGCCTGGATATATCTCATCCTAGTGCACTGAGGAATGCTTCCACCCACTTCAGCAGCATCTGCTTCTTTTTCATGAGGTTATGAAAAAATCTAGTGCTGTATTATGTGACTTAAATACTTGACTTTTCACATTTTGCTTATATATCATGTTAAAAGGGAATTCCATTCCCAATGACAGTTTACATTTTTTTCACTGGATAAGCAAAATTATCTAAAGGAACAAATCTAAAGGTACTGAAGTCATTTATAGCCTTTGTCGCAACATTGGCTTCAACTTTTAAAAGTGCTTTTGAGAAGAAATGGAGGCTAGTTTGAGGCTAGAATGCTGTTTTAATTAGTAGATCTTCTCAAAAGCAATTAATGTTGTCATTTTAATAGACCCTGTCTATTTAAATATCTAAAGGACTTCATCTCCCCAAGGTTACTTTTTGTCAAACGGGAATGTGAATGAGTATATTTTTTAAATATTAGTTTTCTTTGGCTGTGGCTAAACTTGTGGTCAGACGGCATTGCTGAACCATGAAATCCTCAACTCTAATACTGTCTATAAAATGGTCTTAAGCGGAGACATAACCAGAGGTCATAATGTCTGCTTGGCAATTTGCAGTGTCATGCAAGTTTGGCTTGATCAAGTCTACCACCTAGTGGCAGATCAGTGGCCAAGCTATTGCCAGGGTTCATAATGTTTGAATTAAAGATCAATTCTGAGTTGTGACTCATTTCCTCATTGCCTCTGGTGAGGAATAGAAGGTGTGCTCTTTCTAAAGTTTCCTCATGCCTCCATGAGTTGTCAGAAATTAAGCCAGACTCTGCAGTCCTGAAGCCTTGAAATGTCTAGGTGCAATTTTGCTCCAATCCTGTTCAGCTATGAACTGTTAATAACACTCAGTTTCTGAATTGTGCTTGAATGGTTCTAGAATTGCCAGGAGTCAGATGATGACAAGCCTTGTCCCATTGCTTCCAAACATTTGGTCCGTTTGAATCAGATCCAAGGTCTGTCATAAGATAGTGTTTGGCAGCTGGGTGACGGATAAGATTGTTGTTTTTTTTTCCTGCACTGAAGCTTAGATACTGTGCTTTGTGTATGGTAACTTTAGACTTGATTGCTCTGAATGCTCAGCACACGTTCACATCAGAAATTAGTCAGAGGAGAAGTGATTTGATTTGAGAGAAAGGCTCACGCTATAAGCAGCATGTTTTCCACAGGACTTCATGTTTACGTTCCCATGACTTCGAACTCACTACAGAGGTTAGCTCAGTGTCGTGTTTACGCAAGCTGCTGTGTTTTGATGCAAACATGTTTCCAGGGTGATTTATTAAAAGTTCAAACCCACAGCTCACTTAATAGGAATGTGGCATCTGGGGATCAGTAGATTTTAGTTTAGAAAAGGCTCTCAACTACGCCAGCTAGTGACACAGTGAACCTATTGCTTTCAGACAAGCAATTATTGGATGTTAATCAGCAGTTGAAGACAATGACAGCACCTTCTGCAGCTGCTCTAGACAATTTGATTTAAGTACTACAATGACTTTACGGCTGCCTTCTCTGAATCATGGGCCTCAGACCCTCAGACATGTATTACGTAAGGGAATGTGCTGTTCTAGGAATAATGATTAATGTGGCAAACATGAAGTTGAGTTAGTTACCACCTCAAAGTTTCATCATTTTCCTATAACAGTGTTTTATTCCCCTTTTAAACCACATCAGTTTGCCATCTATTGCAATTTTTTAAATTTATTAAAGAATGTCAAGTCAATGTCAATTTTAAACAGACTTTTCCTCAACGACCTCTCTTTTTCTTCTCTCAATGTTAATCAGTTAATAACGATAAAAATACAGCTTATCACATTATCAAGAAATCATAAAGTCCTCTGTTCTGAAAACTTTTCCATGATGGAAATTTTAATGACCGTTACAAAGTGCTGACACCGGACACTCCTCCCATAAGTGTTAAGTAAATGCCTTCTTACAAAAAACATCAACATATCAATGATTATACATTATTCTTTGTTAAATAACTACACATTTTAAACATCTGTGTATTATTAGCCTGAGATTATGTGAAGTTTTTGTAATACAAGTCCCTGTGAATGAGCTGTTACTATAGAAATGATAATGTATTAGAATATAATAATGTGATATGAATGACAGCTGGCACTACTGTCAGAGCTGCTTTTGTAGAAAAGGAATAAACACTTGAATGTGGTATAAAGTGAGATGATAGACTTTTGTCAGAAAATGTCAAAGTTTAGAGGTTAATTTTACTGACAGACTTGCAGCCTGCAATTTTGTGTATGACATTTTTTTTTTTTGCTCTTCTAACAGACTGATTGGTAAACATTTGTAAATTCAGCTTTATAATTCAGATGTACATATATTTGCATTTGACATTGCGTATGTCAGAACATCCAGATTCAGAACTTTAACTGATTTAATTGAGCAACATGGATGGGTTATTTTCAATATTTCTTGTGTTGGTTGTAAGGACTAAGGGTATTGTATTATGAAATGCAGAGTCCTTATTAAACCAGAAGTTTTGACCACATCAGCTCTATCTTGTCCACCCACACTGGACATTATCACAAAGCAGCTTTACAGATACAGTATAGTCCAAATGTCTAAGTCCAAGTGAGAGCACTAGTGAAAATAGATCTATTTTACATTATTGTCTTTTTAATACAAGAATTTTCAATACCAATGATATTAATGAAATGAAAAGTAGAGTCTTTGAAATTTTTACATGAATTTCAGCATTTCTAAGTATTTGATGCATCTCCTTTTTTGCTCTAAAGACAGTGTACACTTGAGCTGTTATGGCCTCCACAAGTTCATACAAAAACATATGATCCATTTTCGATCAAATCCATCGGAGTGTCATCTGAACACATGCTTCAGCAGAAGAGATTAGGCATGAGGAAAATCTGACTTTTTGTACAAAATACAAAATATATTAAATATTCAAGATATTGAACATTTACTTTCTTTGTTTTAAATATTTCAAAATTCTAAAACCTTCATTTTATTTCCAATTTTTTTTAAGAAAAACAACAACAAATAAACAGATTTTCAGTGAGGTCTCAGACTTTTGTACTCTGCTGAGTTAGATTTAGATTGATCCCTAATGAGCAATCTAATGTTGCCTCACCCTCAGGCACTTGCCACTTGCTTAAGAATTAAACATTGTTGTCTTCATCTGGAAGAGGGCAGAGTTTGCAGTGTACTTTTTGCAGTGTTGAGATTTATGTAGATCAGTGGTCACCAGCCTTCTTTCTTTGAGATCTACCTTCCTGCAGGTTTAATCTCCAACCAGAATCTAACACACCTGTTTTAGTTGCTCAAGAACTTTTTAAGGCGATGATTAGATGGTCAGGTGGGCACCATTATGGTTGGAGCGAAAGTCTTCAGGACGGTAGATCTCCACGAATAAGGTTGGCGACCACTACTGTAGTCCATATGAGCAATATTGCCTTAAAACAAACGAAGAAAAGTTGTATTTATTGTGCAATGTACCTCAAGTTTGAGTAAAGCTTTACTTGTAAAAAAAAAAATGCTAGTTATATTTATTTACATAATGAATCCTTGGTGTCATGCAAACTTTACTTAAAACATCCTTAGTTAAACATACTAAGACTTCATGTATGGAAATTGTTGCCATGCTTTTCTTGAGTAAATCTCACTCCAATAATTTTTCAATTATTGTACCCATCCATCAGCCTGCTAATAGTACATACCAGTCAACTTTCTTTATATTTTACAAGATAAATATGAATACTTTACCTTTCTCAGGATTGTGTATCAATAAGACTGTGTATCACTTTGTCATCTGTGCCTGATCCCATGTTAAGGAAACGAAGGCAGACAGAGGATGTTTAGTTAAGTCAGAACTAGACGAACCTCAATATTAAAAGCACTCCAGGATTTACCTCCTACAACAGTAGTGTCTATGTTACAAGCTTCAGCTCTGTTCCCCTCAATAGGTTCCATGTTTCACATTTCATCATTTCATGTGGTCCCAAAGCCTTGTGGTTATAAGCACACTATTGCAACCACATTGATGACTTAATGGAGCTTAGCAATGTACTGTGGGTTTTGCTGGAATCTTGCATTCATGCATTGTATTGTTTTTTCCCCAAAACCACAAAATGTGATGCTAATGATGTAGCATAGCAGGGCCTATATGTTCGCTAATTTCAGTGCATTTGTTCCAGAGGTTATCTTTGCAAAAAAA
The DNA here is from genome assembly GCF_023375685.1 of Ictalurus furcatus. Lineage (NCBI taxonomy): Eukaryota > Metazoa > Chordata > Actinopteri > Siluriformes > Ictaluridae > Ictalurus > Ictalurus furcatus. The sequence continues at coordinate 13,976,165 of NC_071279.1, forward strand.
AAAAAAGGTCTGTGTTTAATAAAGTTGACAGAGGACTGATGTCTCTTTGCTAATGACTCACAGCACATCTTGTGCATATTATAACACCACGGAATTGCATGACTTTAATCGTGCTTTGGGAACATGTGGATTTAACCAAGAACACAGGTCTGCCTATAAGAGAAACTTGAGAGCTGTTGAAAAATCCTCCTAAGCCTTAAATGGCATGCAGTAAAGTTTAAGTGATTACAGAGTTTGCTTGTGGACATGAGTGTTTATTTGAAAGCATGTATGTGGAACCCGGGAATGTTTTCTTTTAAGCCGAGCTTACACCATCATCCATAAGAGGCTAGTGACCCTCTAGCTAATGGCCTCTTTTGAAGCACTTCAAGCACAGCACCACAAGGAAAGCTATAAAGTCCCATTGCAGACTTACACACTCATGTCTCGTGCATTTTGTGTGACACATCAGCTTGAATCACAATCAAATATATATGTGCAGATTTATGAAGCAAACTAAAATGTCTTGCTAGTCTTTGCCCTTGATTTCTCCTTTCATTCTAGACTGTTCTCTTTCGCAGACTCTGCTATAAACATGTCTCAGCCAGGCTGGACATTAAAGTGATTCATTCCCAGTCAGGGAGTCACCATGTGGAGCAAATCTTTTGATATTTGTGTTCACAGCATCTTTAGAGCAGCATCTCAAAAGAGCTAGGAGACATTGAGCTGAAGAATCATACAACTTTATATAATCAGAGGTTGTCAAATCATACATTTATTCCTTAGCCCAGTGGTTTTCCTTGGGGGCTGCCAGGGGGCACCCGGGGGGCCTCAACAATTTGGTGTGAAAAATAAATACATGATTTTTTTACATGTTTTTTTTTTTCAGACAACCACACACACAATCAATTCCTAATGTGATGTAAGATGTAATTATTAGTAATAAAAAAGGGGGATATATTCAGTCTGTATTTTTAATGTGTTTTAAAAACATCTTGCAAAAGGGGGGCCTCGGTCAAATGTTAATGCCATTTGGGGGGCCTTGCCCTGGAAAAGTTTGGGAACCCCTCCCTTAGCCCACCACCCAAGTAAATGCTTCTAAGCCACTGTGCACCCAAATATAGACCTTAAACAGAATTTAATGTGCATGTGAACATAACCAACGACTGTTACTTACAGCAGGGGTTTTTTTTTTCAGAATTATATTTTACTAGACTTTATTTTGCCCTGTTTCGTTAGTATTTCAACATACCTGGATGTACTTGATTCTGAAACGATCTCCTGTCATCCATGCACTCTATTTAATCTACATACTGTCAGCCAGATCACGCCTAAACCAATATGTGTAGTGCAGTAGGTGGTGGGATTCAGAATGAATAGCGTATGCTGTAGTTACAGCAATGAGCTTTATGGAGCACTGTGACGTGCATTACATTTAAACACACCAACATAGCAAATAAAAAGTCAGTTAGGTGTCTTTTTCTTTCTTTATCTATTTGTTGAAACAATGTCTTCTTGGCAACTATAAATAAATAAAATAAAAAAACTATATCATTTTTTATTCTTTTTCCTGGGTGCCTGGCTTACTACTTTGTCTACTCCTGTAACTATTACTTACATAAACATTAGCATAGAATTTAGAAATAACGTCACATATTCAGACAACAGTCCTTTATTATGATGTGTATTATTGTAAATAATTACAGTTTGTAGATGATTACAGTTTATCCCACAGAATACTAATTTCTGATTGGCTGTCAAAATTTGTATTATAATTCTTAATCAGTGCTCCTCATACTTGCATACTTTGAGTATAAATAGCAGTTTAGGCTAGGTGAATACTCCTCATACGCTTCATTACCCCCAACTATTACATTTAAATCATGGTAAGTAAGTTTGTATAGGTGAGAGTTTAGAAATATGACGATAGCAATAACGTACTGTGTTTTGATGTTCTTCATGAATTATTTTTGCTATTAGAAGGCTTCATTTAAAAAATCAAAAGTTTACAGTTAATTTACATGGTTATCTTCAGCGACTACAGAAATTCTGCATCAAAGTACTCACTCAGTTCAAACTAACCTTATAACACAGTCCTGAATTGTTATTTCATTGTAGATATATAAATACAAAACGAGATTTCAGCCAGCTCTTATCTAGAAGCAGCGTGAGAAGGTGATGAGGAGCAGCAAAGCCAGGCTCTGAACCAAACCCTGGTGATAGTGTGAGGAAATGGTGGCATCAAACACTGAGATCACCAAATGTTCACACTGAGAGCAGTCTTCTCCACAGAAAGAACAAAACGACATGTCTCTTCTGGTCTCAGATGTGTATGTCCCCACCGCCCTCCTCCCTGCCAAGTGAAAGGAAATGTGAGGATGCAAAGAGATGCTACAGACACTCAAATCTAAGGTAAGCATACTAGTGCCAGTGGTTTTCTAAACGGAAAGAAATCTTACTTGGCTCATAGTAGTCATAAATAGTGACCACTGCATCATGAACACCAGTCACTTTAAACTCCAGTGTGGTTGGGACCTCAATACAGGTTTCAGCTTTGGTTACCTGAGGAGAGGGACAGAGGAAGGAGCTTGAATCTGCTGTACACAGTGAACATGAAGGGGAATTTTTTTTAGGTTTATTAAGTTGTTGAGGTGTTACGGCTAATCCATTCCAAAATTATTTAGAAGTTTTTTTTGTTTTTTCACAGAAAAGTGTGGAAAATCTATCTCTATTTACTTAGCTATACCATAGCACTGTTGAATTCTCAAATGTGATTACAAATATTATATATATATATATATATATATATATATATATATATATATATATATATATATATATATATATATATATATATATATATATAATGTGTGTGTATATATATGTATATATATATAATGTATATATATATGTATATGTATGTATGTATATGTGTGTGTGTGTGTGTGTGTATGTAACAGCACCACTGACAGTTGTGCAACGTGTAATTCAAAACAGAGGTTTATCTTCATTTTATGGCTATAATATACCCGGAGGAAAAACCTGCAGCATGGGGAGAACATACAAACTCTGCACCCACAGGGCCATGGTGGGAATTGAACCCCCAACCCTGGAGGTGTATGGTGAACATGCTAACCACTAAGCCACCGTGTGCCCGCTTTGCTGTAGATGTGAAGTAAAAAAATGAACCTGGCATTTAATTGCATTAACATCACATACGTCATTGTGTGGAGTCTTCAGATGGAGGTCAGTTATCAGTTCTTTAAGCAGTTACATACTATCTGAAAATGAAAACAAAATGCCATCAGAAGCTCACAGAGTCTAAGTACAGGATGACTTTTCCTGGGGACGTCTCCACTCTTCTAACCAGCTCGTTGATTGGAATGCCTCTTTGAGCCAAACTGAAGCCAGTGAGTAGACCAATGTCTAGAATTGCCATTCCTGTCTGATTCAGCTCCTGGTTCTCACACAGCCTGAAAATAATTGAAAAAAATGGACTTTGAAATGCACTTGAACATCTTAAAATGGTCTGTGATTTTTGTCCTTTAAAAAAATCTTAGTCTTACAATAAAAAGAATCCAGATGGAACTCGCAGAAGGCCAGAAACGCATTCTAGCTTTTCTTTTCTTTTTTTTTTCCAAGACCCATTTCCTTATTATTTTTCTATGTATTTTTTTATTTATTTATTTTTAGATGATCAAAGCTGTTTTCTAGAGATCACATAGTAAATTATTAGGCTTGTTGCTCGATGGAGATCATTTCAAAATGTAGCAGCATTTAAATGCTAACAGAGGGAAAACAGCTGTTAAAAAATCCTTGTTAGATGAAATATGTGAATGTTTCAGATTAAACCACAGCTATGCTAACTTTAACTCCATAACAAGGGTTCCTAAATTTGGGGTTGTAACCTCACGTTGGGTTTCTTTCATTTACAAATGGGCTCGTAAGAAAATCTCCCCTTTTGTTTTTTTTTTTGTTTTTTCCAATTTATTTTACAAATTATTATGAGAAATATCGCTCTAACTATGAAGTCAGATTTTATGTGCTACTATTTAAAATGACAAGTGTGCAAACTATTTTTAATTTTTTCACTCTCCTGATGCACTGTACCAAGTAGGAATTCAGCAATAGTTACGGACATGTTTCCCTGACCATCTACATCTGCTAAACAAACTACTAAACTATCTCAATTCACATACTTCTGTACTATGTTAGACTGTTTACAGTTAGTGTTTGAATTAAAAAAAAAAATCTCAAGTAGTCCTCAAACCTATAGAAAGGTTTGTGTACCAGTCTTCTGGATTTTCTAGAGTAGTAAATACTTTGAATGTAAAGTCAGCATTTTAGATTTGAGACACAGCTCATGACAATAATTAAGAAATTATTATTATTTTTTTTTGTTTGTTTGTTTGTTTTTTACAGAGCTTGTCAGTGTGTTTAAAGTCATAGAAAAGTTTGGGAACCCCTGCTCTATAGCTACTCCTTTAGTTTTACATATCACCCAATGGTCCTGAGGCGATCTCAGAATTAAAATGGTTCACAATAAACCATTTAGGAAAACATTTCTAATTTCAATGTAGGCAGAAAGAAAAAGAATCAAATTAAAGCAGTTGGTTTCTCTGGAATTGCTAAGGCATGGGTCTTGCTGATACTAAAAGAGTTCTCTGAAAGCCACTTTATCTATATGGCAAATTAAGGATTCTTTCATGATACAAATCTTAATTTCATAATTATATCACACACATCTGGAAAGAAAAAAAAACATTCACAGAAAACAAAGTGTGCCAGTATTCCAGTATGCCAACTTGCAAACAATGTAAGAGATTTTAAAATGGGTTAATACTGTATCACAATTCAGACCACCTTTTGTAGCTGTGTATATGAACTAAATCATTACCAGACCTGAAGACCTCATGGTCTTTGATACACGGTACTATGCAAATTCTTTCACTGGACAGTTTCACTGGCACGCTTCTCCACCTACGATACACTGTAGCTCTAACAACTTAAATGGCTCACAAGGCCAAGGTGTTTTCAAAGGTCAAAGTTCTTCTAAATATAGAGTGTGCAAAGTGAAAACTGTAAATGTGTCATTATAAAGAGCTGTGAAGTGTCAAATCTGACATCAATTGATTTGGTGTTCTTAGATACATTGTTGTGCAGTTTTATGAAGGGGAAAAAAAGAGTCAGCTGGTAGCTTGTTCTGAGCACACAAAGTGCTCAAGATTTCATCTTAAACCTGGTCTATCAGTTAATGTTACATACAAAATTTCCTCTTTAACATTTAATTTCATTTATTTTATATATATATATATAAGCCATTTTGATATATATATATATATATTATAAGCCATTTTGATAGAACCCTGTAAGTTTGAAGAACTTTGCACGTTTTTGAGAGACAACATTCAGGCATTTGTTGAGGTCTCTTACCGGAAACATATATAAATGTTCACACTGTACATGTCGTAGTCCATAACCTGTATGTGCAAGTCAAAGGCCTCACACGTGTCAGCACGACGTCTGCGTGACAGCTCTTGAGTCTCTACATTGTAGAATGTCGTAAGCTGTAGAGTCAGCGATGGAAAGAACAAACAAATTAACCATGAATAATTCCCTTGAAATCCAGAAATCTCTGAACATCATCTTGCAGCAAGCTGAGTATGTTAAATTAATCATTTCTTCTGACTAAATAAACAATTTCTTCTGACTTCTTTCCCACTGGAATTCTAGCCTACTGGTCAATGCTTCCATGTGTTTGGACTTTTTCCCTAAAAGCTAGTAAAGCAACTCAAGATGTTGTCATTATGTCATTGGAGAGACTTAACTGGAGTCATGGGTATTTATAGTTACTCATGGGTGTGAGTGAGATTCTGCACACAAACAGCATTGGAACATTTTTCCAGTTACACTCTTTTTTTTTTTTTTTTTTTTTTTTTTACTCTCGCAGTTCCAGTGAACACATTCTTACAGTGTATCACTCACTGCCGCTATTTTCAGGTGTAACACCTTGTAAACTGGATTCTCGGAGGCTTTGTCACAATCCCCAGAGGTGATCTCAAACTGCTTGAGCATGAAGTCATTCTGCCTTAAAGACACAACTGAAATTCCAGTGTCAAGGACACTCAAGTTCTCCACAGAAGATGCCAGCATAATCGATTGCATTATGGGAACATATGTGACTTTGATCTGTTAATGCTGGCAGAAACTAAAGTGGCAAAACAGGATAAAATCCATTAGTGCAAGGAACAAATATACAAAACAGTCTGAAATGGTCACAACACACCTTGAATTTGGGATTAGCAAACTTCCTGCTAATATATACTCAGCCAAAAAGAAACTTCCTCTCATATTCAACTGGTTTTATTTCCAGCAAATTTCTTAACATGTGTAAATGTTTGTATTAACATAAAAAACTTGAACAACTGAGACAAAAACTGAACAAGTTTCACAGACATTTGACGAACAGAAATGGAATAATGAGTCCCTGAACAAAGGGGGGGGGGGGGGGGGGGGGTCAATATTAAAAGTAACCCTCAGTATCTGGTGTCCTCCAGCTGCTTTAAGTACTACATTGCATCCTCATGGACTGCACCAGATGTGTCAGTTCTTGCTGTGAGATGTTACTCCACTCTTTGCAAGTTCTCGATCAAGTCTGGGGGAACACACGGTTACATGTAATATTCCACTGCAAGGACGATCAGCTGTAATTCCTGTCTCCATGTAGCACTGTCTTAGGCGTCTTTTACAGACATTGCAGTTTATTGCTCTGGTCACATCTGCAGTCCTCATGCCTCCCTGCAGCAGGACTATGGCATGTTCACGCAGGTGAGCAGGAACCCTAGAAATCTTTCTTCTGGTGTTTTTCAGAGACAGTAGAAAGGTCTCTTTAGTGTCCTAACTTATTGTAACTGTGACCTTAATTGCCTACCGCCTATAAACTGTTCGTGTCTTAAGGACTGTTCCACAGGTGTATGTGCAATTATTGTTTATGGTTCATTGAACAAGCATGAAAAACATTGGTTAAACCCTTTCCAATAAAGATCTATAAAGCTTATTTTGATTTTACAAAAATTATCTTTAAAATTATTGCCTGAAAAAGGGACGTTTCTTTTTTTGCTGAATATATTTTATTTTATATTTAAAATGCAATTGATATAATCTTGTAAAACCTTTTATAAGTGCAACAAATTTGATCAACTAGCCCTATAAGAACAAGTAGCTTGTACGGCTTGTACGGTCGATTTGGCACATACACAGATTAAAAATGTTATGCAGTTAGTGATGTAGTGAAGTTTTCTGCAAGGAGATGTTTATTTAGCATTTTGGAAGGAGTCTCAGTGGTCACTGTTTTGTAACAGTCAGGGGTAAAGAGGAGGACTTTCTGGTTTCTGATTTCTTGGTAGCATTTTCTGTTTTATTCACATCAAGAGAGACAAAAGAAAGGCTGGTGAGGGAACTAGGGACGTCACGAGAACTGATACTTCGGTACCAAGTCGGTACCAACGTTCTTAAAAAGTGACGGTACTTGTTTTTCTGGAGTAGCGTTAGAACCGATTCTAATGGAGGTACCGAGATTGCAATTCTTCCAGACCTAATGGGGGCAGCAAATACACGCAAGTGTTTTAGTCGGTCCACAAGTGGTGAAGAAGAACGCCTACAAGCACACAGGATAAACTACAGAAGATTAACTCCATCGTGACTCGTTGAGAGGAAATGTGGTATAGAATATGGAAATACTTCACATTCGAGGTGGATGGCAACAAACATAATTGATGCTCTGAAGCCAGTGTGCAACCGATGCTATCGTTCATTTCAATCAAAGCGAGGAAACACCTGGAATTTGGTGAAGCACTTGAAAGACGATCCTATATTATGTTTATTTGAGGCAGCTGGCAACCAGCCGTGTACCCGTGAAACCAGCTAACGTTATGCTCCATGTAATGTTTGCTATAGCCAGTTACTTGTTAACGACGCTAACACATTGCAGTGTTATAAACTACCTCCTAATGGGCCACCATGCATCGCCATTCAGCCCGTGTCCTGTCAGCTAAATGTAGCCTAATGTCACTAATAATTATTCAAATGTTCATGCTTTTAATAAATCTTTTTGGCCTGCCAAATCAGGCCAAAAAAAATATCAGTGAATTTAAACTATTGGTTGCATTCAGAGTATAATGTGTGTGTGTGTGTGTCTGTGTGCGTGTGCACGCGCATTTAGGAGTGCTGCACCTACACTGTAGCCTCCACTCATTGTCAGACAGTGTTTGATAACTAAAATCTATCTATCTCTCTCTCTCTCTCTCTCTCTCTATCTCTCTCTCTCTCTCTCTCTCTCTCTCTCTCTCAGGCAGAGGAGGATTTCCTCCAGGAGAGTTTTTAATTTAATTTTTTTAAAATTTGGTATCGACTATCATGTACTTTTGGTGGTATCCATGCCGACTACTAGATATTTGGTATCGTGACATCCCTAGAGGGAACAACTGTTTATAACTGCCAAAACATAAGTGATAACAGGACCTAACTAGTTTCATAGACATTCCACAACATTAAATGTTACTACAAATACATTTAATTTGTAATGTCTCATTTTTGAGCATTTTAGTGATTTAGAGGTAACAGGATTTCTACTTTGTGTCAGGCCATATTGCAGTACCCTGATGTTGAACAGCACACCCAAAGCATTATGATCATTTATACAATGAAACAACACACAATGTATAATTTTTTTTTTGTAAGTATACTTATGGTATAGTTTCTGTAGAGTCCATATGATATCATAATATCACAATATTTACATCAGAATTTACTTTTTTCTCTTTGCTTTTTTTTTTCCCCCAAAAAACTTAAAGGAGATACTGAACCTGGAACAGTGCAAATCCTCTTCCCACAGCTGATACTTGGAGCTGAAGATCCTTTTCAGCTTCAATCTGTTGAAATAAAATCTGAATAACTCTCCACATCATCACAGCATGTCTACAGAGTGTATAGTTTTGAGTGGTGTGTATAGATTGTAACCTTTTGGCTCTGGTAGAGCAGGTAGTTCGTTCGGTCTATGATGAACTTAGCCACTGAAGCCGTCTGTGTCGTCACTGTGATGTTGAGGTTGATCTGCTCTGTGCTGCTCAGTGAGGCAAAGGCCGATAGAGCCTGCAGAGCAATCACCGTGTCCTGAACACAGAAGAGCATACAGGCTAACAGTCATAAAAATGACCTGATTTCTCATTATACAGTTTATTAGGTACACCTCCCATTAATGTGCATTTTGCATTTATAGATTTGTAAAGTGAATAACTATGGACAGGCTATTATTAGTGTTAAATGCCTACCAAATACATATATCTGGCAAGTTCATAATGCTGATTGCCAGCTATATAATGCTGCATTCAAAGGAGGCCTGAGTACTACAGTATGTTTACAAAAAGATTTCACATGAATGGCCCACTCTCAACTCTTCAACAGTATTCTTTGTGCGGACAGCTCAGATGTGACACAACACTGATGTTTCCGGAGTCCATTAAAGTTTCATTAGTGGTCAGTGTTAAACCTGGCTTACACTGTACAATTTTTGGTAAGATTTAGACATGTTTTTTTTCTCTCCGATTTTCTCCCTAATTTATTCATGGCCCAAACATCAGGCAACTCTCACACAACACACAACAGCTATCAACCAGGGAGGGCAAAGGCTATTGTGTTCTTCCCCCGTGGTACGTGAAGCCCACCAACTGCATTTTTTCAAACTGCTGCACATCCAATATCAGGGGGTTGCATTACACACTCGGAGTAAAGCACTACCCCCTCCCCTCCTTTGCATGCATGAGCTCACTCTTACCCATGATTGGCTAGTGTCACTCTGATTGATAGGGGAGAGAGTGTATGCCATCCCTCTCTCCCCTAGAGCACAGCCAGTTTTGCTCTCTTGGGTTCCACGCCACTGATGACTGCGGCTTCAGCGCTATTCTTACCCCTTAAATGCTTGATTTAGACATGGTTTTGTTGTCTATTTTTTGGAATCATGGGGGGGGGGGGAATCCTGTGTGAATTTGATTAACGATCCAGGGGTTATTCCTATCTTACATCTAGTGTTCCCAAGACAGACTCCTGATCCACTGCAGCCATGATGTGAACATGACTTAATGGATGGTTCTGCATTTTGGCTTTTGCTTCATTATTTACAAATTGTGCCAATAACAAATTGTTCCAACTGAAATATGTTTAAAAAATGAATCAAATTCATTATGACTGCATACTAATTCATAATAAATAGTACAAAGCACTATAAACAGTTCAATTCAGCGGTCACTATTTTTCTTACAACTTTGTTCACAAAATCACTGTAATATTTCCTTTAAATTCAGGCTAGAATCATAATAGAACAGCACTTAATAAAAGCTGCAGTGAGTGAATGTAATAAAACAGAGATTCGACCCATAGCATTGCCAATTAAAATGAACCATGGAGGGGTAATGAAGTAATCAGAGCTTCAATAGCAGGACTCATTCTTATGTAAAGCTATATAACTGAAAGACAGCAATTTACTGAACCACAGGATGGTATATTTTATGTTTTTATTTTAAGTACACTTTTTTGTATTTGCAGCTATCTATACTAGACACCAGCTTCTCTTATTACTCCTGCAATGTATAATGCACTTACTTTTTAAATTTTACCATTAGTTTACTTGTTTAACCTAATATACAACATACTAGAGATTAGTCTCGCAAGCCAGAATTCCAGCTTCACTAGAGGGTCTAGTATGTGCATAAATAAATGCAGCTTAGAACTGCCTACAGCAAAACACAAGACTATCTCTGTTACTCACAACTTAATGCTTCATGCATAACTTTTTAAGTTTTAAAGGAAAGGTATTTGTGGAAAATTTTTACTGCAGTGAATTAACTGATCGACACAGAGGCCACACCACCTTCACTGACAGAGAGAGAGAGAGAGAGAGAGAGAGAGAGAGAGAGAGAGTTAGTTGCCTGCGTGGAGCCGTATCCACCGAGGTGGTTCCTCTGCTTGCTGAGCCACTTCATGAGGGTGAGGGCGTGTTCCACCCTGCCCAGCATGTACAGAGAAAGCAGAGCATAGGACGCCATCTCGATATCAGCTGAGCGCGGCTGCCACGATTCTGACACGTCACTTCCTCCGGTGCTCCACATAGGAACGCCATCTAAACAAAGAGTTGATAAACAGAGCCCAGGTGCCTTCTTTGAGTTTTGTAGAATACGTTGCCCTAAACCCCTGCATCACATCTGCCAGTTTTATAACCCAAAACACAGCAAGACAGCTGGGTAAAGAAAGTTAACCAGCATATGTTTTTCATTTCAGTTAAAGCAAAACAGAGTTCAGCACAAGTTACGTACACATTATATCAAAGTTTAAAAAAAACTTTTTTTTAAAGTTTAAAAAAAATTATTTTTCCAGCGCAGTCATACATAATGTGTAGTTGACTTTAGAATTGGCTTTATCTAGTCATAAAAAACGACTGCTTTTCTTTATTGTCTTTCTCACTGTTTTTTCCACCACCCGGACCAGTGGGTGCACCGTAGCAATACATATGTTTGTTTGTTTTTTAGGATTTTACCCACCATGCATCTGGGCTCTGTTCATCAGCTCAGTGAGAGCGGTGTCGGCTGATGGACTTTTAGCTAGAGACAGTGCGTAAGTCACCAGACACAGGCTGTAGTTACTGGAGATGCCTTGGCTCAGTTTGGAGGTCAGATAGCTCATGGCATCAGATACCTCACTGCCATAGATATGCTAAGAATAAAAACATGGTGATTAATGGAATATTTTCCTCCACAGTGTATTAGAGGTTCTAAAAACTTTTTTGCATACAGGGACCCCTTTAACTGTAAAATTGGATTATAATCCATCTAGACACATTGTGTAAATGTGTACAATAATATCTTGATTATTTATTGAAGCTGGAGAGCTTTTGTTCTTGAGCTTTCCATCATCCAAGTTGGCTTTATTTGTTGGCATACTTGATGTTTCAATTATTGAGGTTTAGATTAAGCCAATTTAATTCAAGTTAAACATGATGATGGTGATGATAATCATTATTATTATTATTACCTTATAAAACATTGTGAAACATAGCCTAGGGGTCCATGATTTTTTAATTTGTTATAATAAAATCAATGTATTTTACTGACTGTTAAATATAAAAAACTATGAAACAGCACTGAGTATAGACTGCTACATGGACAATTTTCCCACTTTGTCTAGAAGGGTCCAACCCAACCCAGTGTACTTACCTTATACTCCACGTCCTCGAGAAGAGCCAGGAGGACGTAAGCAGTGAGGGACACTGGGCTGTCCAATCCTCCTTGCAGCTCTGTGTGTATAACCCGTCCAGGCTCTGCAAAGGAACCATCAGCCCTCTGCTGGGCCCGCAGCCAGTTCGTCGTCCTGAGCAGGATCGCTGTGTCGATGAAGATGAACTGCTGAGCCTGGAGGAAACACCTCAACACAAATGCTGATAACCTAGCAGCAGAAGAAAGGAAAATAACAGCATGTAGTACACTCACCATCTACTTTAATAGGAACGCCTTTTATATAAATGCATAAAATCATGCTGGACAGTTGAAGACGAAAAAAAAAAAATAATTTTTTTTTTTTTTCTAATCTTCAACTGTCCAGTTTGGGTGAATCTATGCCTGTGATAGCTTAGAATTCCTGTTATTGCATGACAGGAGTGGAACCTGATGTGGTCATCTGTTGTTGTAGCCCATCCACCTTAAGTATTGTGCATGCTGAGATGTTTTTCTGCTCACCAATGTTGTAAAGCGTGATTATTTGAGTTACTGTATCCTTCCTGGCAGCTCGAACCAATCTGGCCATTTTTCACTGACCTTTCTTATCAACAAGGCGTTTCTACCCACAGAACTGTCGCTCACTCAATGTTTTTTTTGTTTTTCACATCACTCTGTGTAAACTCTAGAAAATGTTTTGCGTGAAAGTCCCAGTAAATCAGCAGTTTCTGAAATACTCAAACAAGCCCATCTGCCACCAACAACCGTCACACAATTAAAGTCACATTTCACAGAGATCACACTTTTTCCCGATTCTGTTTTTTGATGTGAACATTAACTGAAGCTCTTGACCTGTATCTGAATGATTTTATGCATTGTGCTGCTGCCAGATGATTGGCTGATTGGATAACTGCATAAATGAGCAGGTGTACAGGTGTTTCTATTAGTGGACGGTGAGTGTATATTTGATTCATTTGATAATTATTGTTTGAGAACAGCATATTATCAAAATGCAAGACAGTTTGAGTTTGCAAACTTCTGATAAGAAAATGATAATGTAGCTGAACATCTCTTACAAATAGTGTTAACAGTTGTCGTTGTTTGAGGAGTAGCACCAAAGTTAGCACACTTCTCTAGCCGTGTTTCTAATTTCAACTTAATCCTTATCCACAACTCACTGCAAAGACTATTATGAGTGTTCTGTATCATCCTAGACACCTGTGCTCCACCGGTTTTTGTGCCACCATCTTTTCAGACGTATTATTATAAACTGACAAAACTCTAGTAGACTGAAGTGAGTCCAGTGATGTGAAGTGTAGTGAATTGAGTGTTTTGTCTTTGTATTTTTGGGGTGTTTTGACTTTATAGCAATTAAAGATGAGATTTTGTTTTAATACAAACTTCTATTAAACTCATACTAAATATAAATAAATAATTCTTTTCTGTTCCCTGGGCTACAATTTTTATACCCAAGTGTGATTAGAGGTAAATGAATGGCTTCTCACCACGTACTGCCGGAAGGGTCACTGTCTCCAAAAGCGCTGAAAGAGCCATCCATCCTCTGATACGACAACTCACGCTCATAACCTATGCATAGACAGACAGAAATGCTCATTACCCATTCACTGTCAGAAAATTTGTATTCATAACCTATTCATGCACAAACACTTCAAGTACAAAACACCCTTGTGTAACATACAAGCTCCTGTGTAAACAGATTTGCATGCTGATTGTCCAGCCACTGCAGGCTACAGTACCACTTAGGATAAATAAAATTCTTGACAGATTCTTCAGTCAGATTATAACCGAGTAGCGTCAAGTTGCTCGCAAAAAAGGGGTCTATTGCATGCATAGTGCTAGCAGAAGAGTTATATAACAATATATAATCAGCTTATTTTACCAGTTTTGTGACTGGTTCCACATATCCACCTGCTTCTGATTCTGTAAAGGCCATGTGGATGCTAATTAGTCTGCCTACTAATCTGCAAAAGCTGATGTGTGTGGTGCAGCAGGTGGATGGATTGAAAACTATTTGGGGTGTTTCTTTAAATATAAATAGCAAATAAAAACGTCTGGGTTTCGCATGCAACCCTGCTCCCTGAGAAGGGAACAAGACGTTGCGTTAGCATAAGGCTATGGAGAGCGCCCTCATAGTGTTATGCTAACGCAACGATGAGTTCCAGTTGAAAGCGACCTTTAGTTTTGCAAAACTCAACATTGAGTAGTGTTTTTTCTTTCCAGTTGTTGAATGAGAGAAGAATAAAACACTGATGACTTGTAGCCTACTGAGCTTATTTGTCCACCAGGCAACTATTAATTAAAAAAAAAAAAAAAGAAATGATATGAAAAAAATTAATAAATAAACTTGTAACTGGAATGTAATGCTACATTCTTATGAAACTAAACCAAAATACATTGGTAAATATTTCAACACATGAAGTGTCTTTGTTTTTATTACAGTTTGATCACTGATACTGCTACAAACCAAACATGAGACAGAACAGCAATCAAATCAAAGGAAAGATATTAATGTAAATTTAAACGAGTGTTTCATTACAGGCAGACACAGTTGTAGGGTAAAGACATTAAGCCCATAGATAAAAGACTCATACAGTGCTAACATTAACTGTAAAACAAAATGTGTGCCTAAAGTGCCTACTTAGAATGATGGATAGAAGATTTTGGCCCTGATTAGATTAGATCTAGATTTCACCAAAAATAGTCATTTATAAGATTTTTCAATTCACTAAACATTTAATAACAAACATTGCTCCAATTCATTATTCCTGTTTCCTTGGTTTGGATTGGATTTTCCCATTTTAGATAATATATAAACATGCATTTAAACATGCATGCTGTAATAGGATGTTCAAAATCCTTTGATTTTCTCACTCACTCACTCTCAGTACCACTTTCTCCTTTATACTGTAGTGTTTGAATACAATATTGAACTGCAAATTACAGTAAATGAAAATACCTTGTGTCATGTAGCTCAGAGCTTTAGTACGTGTTTCCTCATCAGTGTGGCCCAAGCTGCTCAGATACTGCAGCACGTAAACATTCGGTGCAAAGTGGATCATGTTCTGCTCACCACAGCCATACGGCATCTGAATCAGAGAGTCCAGACCGCTGATGGATGGCCCCAAAATGTCACCTTTTACACACACACACACACACACACACACACACAGAGTGCATAGTGAAATATATATGTCGAACAAATTTAAACTCCTAAAAAGTCTAAAACAATCTACTTTTTTGTTTGTATATTTACAATCAGCAACACCTACAACAGAAACATGTTCAGAAGGTTATGAGCGTTGCATTGTGTCAGAAGGACAGACATTTCACAGCATCACCTGCCGAGGGCCAGAAACACCCTCACACAGCTGCTAGCCCTAAAAAAATATATAGATAAATAAATAAATAAATAAAAACCCTCACTAGACTGAAGAAGAGCTAAAAAATAAATAAATAAATAAATAAATAAAAACACCCTACTGCCCTCTGTGCCTCAAAATATTATTAGCCACATAATCTGAGTTAACAGACTTACATTCCTCACTCTCAATACTACATACCACTTTAGTTACTGATTAATTCATATTATTTACTGAACAATAAACTTTTATAGGAATCATAAAAGCCAGAACTATAAGGGGTTAAAAAGCATCAGCACTATGTAAAGTGTTGGCAAGGGGGCCCTTCAAGGTCTCTGATTATCAGTAAAGCTGGGTTATACTTGAAACTTGACCACAGCTCCTCTTCATATAGTGAAATTTTGATATTTTCTACCATCACATGTGATTTCTTTAAGACTATTTGGAAAGCACTGCCTACCAAAAAAAAAGTGCTGGTGGACAGCACTCCACTGATGTACAGTTTCACTGGGATTCTATGACAGATTCAAGTACACAGTGATTTAATGGGAGCAAAGATTAATGCTCATTGTAAACATGCTTTTAATACCCAGCTGCATGGCTTCACAGAGAGGGAATGGGGTGTGTGGGATGTTTGGTTTTGCATTAAAATAAAATATCTATACATATTCTTCACTTGTCCCACTTGGACACACGGCTTCCCAATATGACGACTGGAAGATCTCTCAAAGTGGTGGAAATGGTAATGGGCATGACTGACATATTATAACTGATATGAGATATGATAACTGAAACATATCAGTGCCAGTCAGATTCATAGCAGTATATATATATATATATATATATATATATATATATATATATATATATATATATATATATATATATATATATATATATTTGTGAAAACTACAGAATTTCCTGAACTGGAAAAATGTTATCTTTTAAATGCATCTCAATCACAAGTAATGTTCTAGCATTTTAAAGCCAAAATGAAAGAAAATTGCAGTGCAGCAGCATCATTGCCATTTTAACAGCCGTTATCTCACCACAAACAGGACTGATTATGTTCATTTTGCTATGGCACACAGCTGTCCAACAACATGATCAAAATATGACATTCACTGTGTGAGGAAATTCTGCAATTTTTAGATGTTTTTAGATGGACTGACTATCACTGCATTTATTAAACTGCCTACAATTACCCAAATGCACCTTTTGCAGGAAGGTAATCTAAGCAAGATTAAAAGTAAATCAAAAATGGTAACCTTGCTTTGGTAAAATATGTTGATGGTTTAAAAGTTAGACAAAAAAAAAGCCAATTTTGGCAGCAACTCTATTGCTCTGTTTCATCTTGCTCTCAGCTGCAAGCAACAAAAAAAAGATAGATAAATAAATAAAATGCAAAACAAAAATTGAAAACAAAGGCCAATTTACGAATTTTTGCTTCACACTCACTCAACCTCTGGTGTGCACTTTTATTTTGTATGTAAACTGTTTTTGAGTTTGCCAGTAAAATCACAACAAGGATGAGCACCTCATCAGGAAGAACAGAGTTCATGGAGCCGACATACCGACCGCAGTGACCTGGGCTCTCAGACTGCCTGGAACAGCTGCTGAAGGGAAATGAAACTCCACTTCTCTGAATAGAGATGTCTTCATTGGGTCGAACTCCAGAAAGAGTGTCTGAGTGAACGACTGCTCGCTCCCCTCTGGCTGAAAACACACAAGCATAAACAATTCCATTAAGCCTTTACCAAGCTTGTGTTCATCGCACAGACTGCTTTGGTTTGTACGCATACCAAGAGATTTAGATATGCAGTAAATCTTTATGGTGAGGCTTCAGACCGGTTTCATGTGGCTAGATACAAAGCCTGCAAGTTTATTGAAGAGACATGCGAAACCCAGGGAGAATAAAGTGAAGAACTTTTCTTCATTTGCAAATTGAATAACATGTTTTTTTTCACAGCATATCAGAGAGATCCTGCATATTTATTTAGATTCATTTACTATAGTACTATATGTTGGAGATTATACTGTAATATACAAGTATATTTTCCATTTCTGTTTTTCTTTGTAGATCATCTGGGTCTATAGTTGGATCCATAGTTCCATAGTTCCATAGTTTATGATTTCTATTATTTTGCGTATTCTTCTACAAATCATCTGGGCAGAGCAAGGTAATCAGATGATAGTAAGTGATCCTGGTATGATTTCAAATGAAAAGTGTGTCACTGAACAGCTAATGTTAGCTAGCTAGCTAGCCGTTTAGTTTTGTTTGTTTTTTTTAACTGTGAGTGACCAATATACATTGATTACAAATGATTGTAGAGGGGAGTCACCTTAACCAAGATTGTCTGAGAGACCGAATCTGAGGTGTAGAGGCTCATAGCTTTGACAGAGATGGGCATCTGACCGAGCTGGGTGGCTGTGATGGCGAACAACACCATGGTGCTCTTCTGCCTCCATACGGACACATGACGCGTGGCTGCTAAAAGAGACTCATCACCAGCTGAGGTCACAAACTCAAACATACTGCTCTCATTCACTGTCACAAGTACCTGAAAAAAGGGGGAAACATGGAGAAATAGACAAAGAGATAATATAATAAAAGACATAAGAATATGCGTTTCATCTACCATTTTTCATAAGGCTATGATGTAACGCTGCATTTGACTCGAGCTGTTCAACTCGACCTCCAACTAGGACAAACTACAGAAATGCACCCTTAACTTGGAATACCCACTCAGTAGGTCTCCTCAATCCCAAGGTCAAGATATTACATCAAGTCAACATGGCCGCTCACATCGTCTACATTAACAATAAAACATCTGTTCAACAATACTGTCAACAATAAAATATGACTTCATTACTTTAAATGATTTTATAGTAGTATTTACTTTAGCGCAGTCAACATAGACACATTAGTTAGTTAAATCTATAACACTGATGATACAGTTTGTTGCTTTGGGAAAGTAAATACAACATAAAACCATAATGTTACCTGGCTGACTTGTTGCTAACGCCTTCATAAAAGGCACCATTTTTTTTTCAGCTTGAATGTGCAGTGATTGAAAATTACTTCCACGTTCAGACTTTCTACAACAGAGTTAATCAAACGTAGCATAAGATTTAAGGAGGGACCTGAGAGGATACAAAACTGCTTTTAGGATATGAAAGACACTGGAAGCTGTTATGAAGACAAAGGATGGACATACAGCCCTTAGAAAGCATATCACATTGAGAAAAGGAGATGCAAACATTCAAGTTTTTATTTTCACAAACAATATCTTAGCATAACCTAGTTGATCATTTTTGCTACTTAGGGTTGGGGTTAGGGGTTAGTTTTAGGGTTAAAGTTCTAGGGTTAGGGCTTGAGGTTAAGGTTATGACATCAGCTCTGACAATAGTTTATCTGCAAGGTTTATATTAATGTACTCATTCAGATACATTATCCTTTCTATAGTAACAACACACAGGGACTTGTATGGAGGATGATCCACATAAATGGATTAAAATGTGTAATTGCTGTGGTATGAGAGGAATAAAACAATTCAGGACATGCTGTAATGAGAAAATACAGCAATTTAAGAAAATAAATCAATTTATTTGGGTGGTAACAGGAACTCCATTGTTACCACTGTTACTGTTTTATTCCTTACACAATTAGCATGTTATATTAATGCTGGACACAACAGGCAGGTTATTTATTTCTTAACCTTTGTACAACCAGGTAGAAAAAAAAAATACAGAAAGCTCAGAAAAAGTATGTTTCACCAGCCTGGACCACAAGTTCTTTGCGAATTGAGTGAATTCATATGAATTGATAATCATAAAACCCAGCCACAGTGATATATTACAGTGATATTTCTTTGGCTGATGAGGAAGAGAGAAAGCCCACCTCCAGGTCCAGATCCATGTAGTTGAAAAGGCTGACCTCCAGCAGCAGCAGCTCACCTCGGACAAGATACGGCGGGAGATTCAACGACACAAAGAAGTCTTTAGATACACGCAGCTGTGAGAGAGAATTAGGTCAAGTACAATCACATTCAAAATTGCCAAAAGTTACACAAACGGATGTAGAGTGGCATCCAAATAATAGACGCTAAGAACAAGACAGCGACTGCACTTATATTTTATAATTTGATGATAATGCTGTTTATAAACTCTATTAAGGGTGTAAATAAATGTCAATCTTTTGAAAGTGTGAATTTAAAATGTTTCCAATCATCAGAATAAGAACAGTTATGAGTGGTTTGTCAATGTGCAGATTAGGAAATCTAGAAAATACATATTTTTGTCCAAGTTGCAATAATTGTAAATAGAAAATAATAGAATTTAGACATTTATGATGAACAGTGATCAAGGAATTCATGATGCACTATATGACCATTTATAACAATGACTGCAGTGAATTAAAAACATTTATTATAATGTATATTATTTACATATCCATCTATCTCTCTCTCATGAGAGAGAGAGAGAGAGAGAGAGAGAGAGAGAGAGAGAGAGAGATTATATACATTTAATATTCACATCAAACAGTAGAATAGGGGAAAAAATATGATTCCAGTGACTTTGAGGCATGGTTGTTACTGCTAAACCGAAACTAGACAAAGATTAGAAAATGTTTTTCAAACTTTTGTCCAGTTTCGGTGAGCCTTTGCCCAGTGTAACAGCAGATTCTTGGCTGACAGGAGTAAAACCCAATCTGATTTTCTGCTTTTGCAGCTCATCCACCTCAAGGGTCGTTGTGTCAAGCTTTCTGAGACCGTGGTTGTTTGAATTACTGTACCTGGCAGCTTGAACCAATCTGGCCATTCTCACCTGACCCTTCTCATCAACAAAGGGTTTCTTCTTGCTGAACTGCTGCTTACTGGATGCTTTTTCTTTTTGTACCATTCTGTGTAAACTCTAGGAAATCAGCAGTTTCTAGCAACCATCCTATATTCAAAGTCACTGAATTTACACTTACAGTTACAAGTAACTGTAAAATGAATGAGATTATATCAGCGCATTACCTCTGCAGGAGGGCTGAGCCCCAAACCCAGATTTTCTGATATCACAAAGGCTGTGGCCACCCAAGAGGTCATGCTGTCTGGTACAGTGAATGTGAAAGCTGCTGTTGTAGATTCACTGGAACACAAAATACACTATGTTGTGATCTGTGTATATGTGTATTTTTAAGTGCATTTAAAACATGACTTAATTTTTTCTTGTTGTACTATCACCTCTCTAACAGCACTTGGTGAAAAATCGCATACATTTCAAATGTGATTATGCAATTGCACATCTACAAACATGACATCATGTGAACAATATTGGAGTATTTGGCAAAATAAACTAATCATGTGAGGAAAATGATGTCTGATATGAAAATGAAAGCAGGTGTCCTGAAGTGAAAACGGACATTTTAAATAAATTTCTCATGAAAATATTCAATTTACATGTGAAAATAGCTAGTTACAGTCATGTAGCCTGTATTTCCTTTAATAAGAATGCAATAAAGCGAATATAAGATTCTTAAGCCTATTTCAAGTCATTTTTCCTCACTAAAATAATTGAAATAATCTTGATCTATTGGCAGATAAGTTGGCAAATTTTTAGCATTTATTTCTAGGAAGAAGCAAAATTATCTGGCAAAAGAATAAGAAAATTTGAAGTTTTAAATTAATTTTTAAAAAAGAGATAGAAAAAGGTTTAATAATCTTATATTTGGTTTAATGTAGTCATCTAATATAAAATACCACATACATTTGACAATATTCAAGATATTTTCACTTGGTAATATGACATTGTGTGCAGTAAAAGAACATGCATGCATACAATGAATTCAAATCGAAAGAGATGGTTCATTTCATCTCTGTCCAGTATTTTTTGTTGCTAAGGAAACTCATTGCAATGAGACAAATGAGACAAAAGTACAACACAGTACTTCACCATCGCTTCGTTCCTAAAATGCATCAATTGTTTGTAATGTCACAACACAGGTTGAAATGTTAATGTTAGACAAAAAGCTCAAAAGGACAGGAATGCTAGACAGAGAGACTCAGTGATCCCGAGTGAGAATTTGAAAGGAACGGGAAGACAAGAACATTTCATTCTTCTACCCCATGGTGGTGTCGAGCCACAGCCAGGTCTCAGGGAAATTCCTACGCTGACGAGGTTCCGGGTCTACTTGCTCTGAAGTCAGCGGCATTGGAAATCCCTCTCCTAGTGTGGAAGATATCAGGGTCAGGTCAATTATCAAATATTTCTCCTGACAGGTATACTCTGTTTTTAAATTTCTAAACTGACTCTTCACATGTTTGTTGTTAGATTTGTGTGAATTACTATCTAGAAATGATTTGAGTTATTCTGTCTTGAAGGCTCTCCATTTGTAAACAATCCTTCTGAGTGTAGAATGGTGAATTTCAAATGGTTTGGAGATGGCCTTATAACCCTTCCTGTGTTGATGAATGGTAACAATTGCTGATGACCTTTCTTCTTGGCATGATGTAGACACACTTGAGTGCTCCAGAATTCCAAACTGAAAAAAAGTTTGGCTTTTATAGAGGTAGTCGCACTTCCTGATGACGTTTCATTAGTAACACATGGCTGCTAATTACTCTCTTAATGATTCTGGAAATAGGAAGGGTGTACTTATTTTTTTCCCCACCTTGGTTTACTTTGACTACATGGTGAAATCTATTTTTTCTGTGTTTTTTTTTGTTTTGTTTTGTTTTTTTAAGTTGCTGATTCATGTTTGATTAATAAAATCAAACTCTATTAAGAACACTGTCCTCTAGGCCTACTGGCAGCATTGTCCTTCAACAAATTCCATTCAAGGCTGACCATTGTCTTTCATTTTTTATGTGTAGATTCTGTATGATTTTGTCTCATGCATTTTATTACTGAAATCATTAGATTTCATCACAATTACTAGACTTACGAAAATCAGGCCTGGTGTAGCTGTTTTCTGCGTTTAGGCTTGCGTCAGTGAGGACTGTGATGCCACTCACCTAGAGAGGAAAAGCCACACTGCAAGCTCACTTCAAAAATAATGAAAATGTGAGTTACAACCATGAGACTTCATAAGGTTTTGCTACCATGAACACAGAATATGGGTTGCTAATTTCCATTCCATGCATCAGAGTCTCATCCGTAGTGTAAGTCGCCAGTTCCTCCATCACCTGGAAGAGAGACAAGGCCATTCAAATAATCTGTGCTAGTAGATTCAAATCATGATGTGAAACAAGTTGGTATAAATGGGCTAACAGGGCAAGAAAAATACACAATTGTCATTCAATTAGAAGCGAAGCTGGGCTGACTGTAGATTCATGCAGCTCTATTTTTCTTTCAGTGTTTTTTTTTTTCACTGGCACAGCCATAACGTAATCAGCAACAATTTAGAGGGGCACGTGAAATACAGTCAGGGGTGTAATGAAATTTAGTCCATCATCCTTGTAACCAAAATACCACTGGCGTTTGGAGGAGAAACTGAGCGTAAATAGACTCAGCACATATTGTTCAATCAAAGTACAATAATACAGAGAAAGACAGACGACAGAACTTCTCTGTTTTTATAATGTTTGGTCTTCAATGGGAAACATGGCGTGAGTATTACAGACTTGAAAAACAGACCTGTGAAAAGTGAAACACTAAACTGAGACATGGGTGCATGCTGGGCATTGGGTTACATAGGAGTTATTGTGGATTTGATCTATTATTACAAAGACAATGTGAGAACATAAAACAAAATTGAAGCCAGAGAATGGGATCACCCCATGGGTGTGGATTTACTGTTGTCCTCACAAGAGGATAATATCCCGAATAAGGTAAAGCAATAATTCTGAGAAAACACCCACTACCATTGTCTTTGCAATGGATCACCTTCGGTGTCATGTACAGTGAATGTGTATTCAGTATCATGTGAATGCAGTACCCTCTTTTCTGTGAAATCGTTGCTTCGGTCTGAGTCCTGGCTCGCTTTGTCTACTACCAGGATTCCCACCAGTGATCTGGGCTCAGCTACAGAGATGGACAGAGACACATTCTCCGCTGGCTCTGCTTGTTCTTTTGCCCAACTTACAAACACCTGCAGTCAAAAGTGCTTATTAATTCTCAACTATCAGTGTGAACATCAAAACAAGTGTAATAGAACAGAAATCAGGCTTTATGGGCAAAGATTGCTACTTTAACTCCATTGACTTTCTGGTCAACCAACTTACAAAGCATCTTGATATCTCCAAACTCCTGCTTGCTCTGCCTCGCTTACTCACTGCAGGTATTGTAGCACATTGATGCAAGATACTATCATGCAGTCTAAATGGTGAATTTTTCTGTTAGGAGATTTCTTTTTTAGCATTTAGCATTTTTTGGAAGGAGTCTCCAGTGCCATTGCTCTGAAACATTCAGAGGTAAAGCTGCAATTTCACGTTTTCTGATACAGAAGCTATAACAGCACATTGTTTTATTCCCCTTATACCACTGCTATTTGCCAGCCATTATTATTAAAAGGTTGTTTCTGATACTGGAAACTCCTTCCAAAAAATATTTCCAAAATATAAGAAAACGTCACTGCATTTGTTCATCTGTTTGATATTAATATTAGATTATGTGGAGCATCTTCTGTACAAGTTCTTGTGAACGAAAATGTATGAATTTACATTGTTACGCAGGATTTTTGTGAAGGAAACATCCAAAACATCATTGATGATCTCTCCATCAGGGCGGATGCAGTACACCAGCACTTTCGCCAGGGGAACCCACGATGCATCGGGAGACAGGGAGAAGTACGAGGAAGCCAAAGTCCCAGCAACCACCACCTGGCCTCGTGATATTACCTACACGCACACATAAATACATACACACACATACATAAATACACACACATAAAACCTATGTTGCTTACTGTATTTAGAAGGCAAAATAAAAACCATTCTGTCTACTGACAATTTGGATTTTATTTAACTGAAGCATATTTTCTCCTGAAATAAATCTTACCATGTAGTGGAATTCAGTTAAGGGGAAATTACTGTCCACGGTCATGTAGAAGGATTGCCCAATCTGAAAATGTCACAGAAAACGTTATCCTGTATCTCACACAAATTGCAGTCCAGGATTATTTTTCACCCATCTAGAGAATGGACCAGTGATTGCATAAGCACAACATTATTCTAAATGATTAACATTTCTGAATTAGAAAAGATCCTCTAACCCTCTGATCATTCTCAATATATTTTTAACAACCTTTCCCCCTCTGCTTTAATTACACACTGGCTTGTACACATGTAAAATGCTTTGTCATCCAGCACCATCAGCTTTCAACACTAAAGACAGAAATAGTTTTTTTGTTGTTGTTGTTGTTGTTGACCTACACAAATAAGGTAATGGGTACAAAAAAGAAAAGCAAAAACACTGTTACCCATTAACATCCATCCAGCCATTTTCTATACCGCATACCATACAGGGTTGTGGGGAACCTGGAGCCTATCCCAGGGAGCATGGGGCACAAGGCGGGAGATACCCTGGACAGGGTGCCAATCCATCTCAGGGCACAATCACATACACACACCCATTCAAACACTATGGACATTTTGGACATGCCAATCAAATCATACATGTCTTTTGACTGGGGGAGGGAACTGGAGTCCCCGGAGGAAACCCTGGAGGTGTGAGGCAAACGTGCTAACCACTAAGCCACCGTGCCCCCTACCATTAACATTTTTACCCCCCCCCCCCCCCCCCCAAAAAAAAAAAAAACAAGTTGAAAAAACAAACAAACAAACAAAAATAATATTAAGCCATTCCTGAGAGCAACCCAAAAAATGCAGCAAATGAACTTCACCAACAATTTGATTCATCACTTGGGAACCACTTACTGCTGCTGAGGATGGCCCCATATCAATATCAATCTTTTTTTGCCAATGGCCTGGCTAGTGGAACAGGGCCAAGATACTTTATCCCAAAACTGGGTTTCCTTCAGCAGGAGGCTAAAATCCTGGCTGTAAGTCTCTCAAGTGGTGCAACATCCCATAGTCAAGAGATAGCTAGTTCAAATCTCAATGATAGCACACACATCGGTGGCTAGAAGCTAAGGGAGCAAAATATGGGTGGCAGGGATAAGATACTCTCACTCCCCTGTCCATCACAGCAACACTAGCCAGTAGTGGGCGTATGTGTTTGTGGAAGAGGGAAAATAGCCAAATGTGTTTTGATGCTTTGTGTTGCAGCAGTTCAAAAAATATGCAGCGACTGACTCCACATATCTCAAAGGAAGCAGGTGTTAGTCCTCACTCTCCCCACCTGGAAGCTGACATATGAGAGGAAAGAGCTGGCGTGACCAAAATTAGGGAGAGAAAGGGGGGAAATGGCTGTATATTTATATTCCAACAAGATGTTGACCCCAGACCCACAAAATCAGGACACTAAATCAAAGTTTTTAAATGATATCTGAGTTTCAACCCCACTAAATACCTGTGGTATGATTTGAAAAGGTCAGTCCATGTGTGAAAACTGAAGAAATGTTAAAGGAGCAACTGTATAAAGGTGTTTGATCATTGTTATGAAGGATGCCAGGAATTCTGACGGTTTGGTCAAGCTTACAATCTTAAAATGACAAAATACTTTTAGCATATTGACAGCACTTGCAGGACAAACTGTTAATCATAAAAATATATAATGCGTGAGAAAAACATGAATGAGAATCAGCCTTACCTGTGCAGAATCTGTGCTTCTTAGCTGTATGTAAGATCTAGAAGGAGAGGAGTATCTTCTGTACAGCTCCAGACGCTTATGAATGTCTTCATATCGGGCCTAAAGCATACAGCAGATGGCAGCATGGCACAATCTCCTGACAATAACTGACATTCTCTATAAGGACCTCTTCATTAGCATTAGCATGGGAATACATACTTAAAACTAAATTCCTGCATGTTTATGGGATGCTGTATAATGTAAATAACATCTTATAGGCATACAGCAAAAAAAATTAATAAAAAAAAAACAGTGTGTGACTTTCTGACTTCATATAATTGTCCACAATATTTGAACTTATTTAACATCTTCCCCTCCCACCTCTTAATCTGCTTTTAAAGCCATGAGTTAGTTTCAAACTATAATGATTTGTATTAACCTAACCTGAAGCATGTGCTGACAATCTGACAATGTATTATGAAAAGCCCATTGAAAAGATTCAGTGAGAAAGTAGAAGGTGGAGATGTCGTGCAGGTGTCAGGAATCACACTTGTATCTCATTACCTCTATTGTTAGCATAGCCACGTTTTCAGAGAGCTCAACCTGGAAGGGGATGACTCCATCAGCAGGGACAGGAAGGTGTAAGATCTTCACTGAATTATTTCCATTAGGATGAAGGAACGACGAGGGTGTAAACTCCAAATATGAGGAATTCTGGGTTTGGGAATTTGCTGCTTTTCCCCATCCAAACATCCAGGGACTGAGAGGTTGCTGACTCACAGTGAGAGTTACACTCTGACTTCGGTCCTCTGCTGTCAGAAGATGGCTGTTATAGGTGGACAATTTTAGCTGCAACATTGAAACATAATTAAAGACACTCAAATTAACCTTTATGTTCTGTTCAGGTCCAAATTACCAAAAATAGTTGGGTTTTTTTTTTCTGAAAGTGTAAAATACAAATCCAGCATAAACGTTTGCACTCAGATCAACTTCTGTAAAATATTTAAGAAATTTGAGAATAATAGAAAAATTTAAAAAGTCAGGTTTATCCTGAGAAAAATATAAAGGATAAAAAAAACAAGTAAGGATAAGGATAAAGAAGAATAAAAACAACAGTTAATAGAATAAGAAAGTTAAAAATGAAATGTATTAAATCTGGAATCTGGATGATGTGTGTACATGAATTACTGTAACATAATAATAATAATAATAATAATAATAATAATAATAATAATAAACTATGATGTTAAGTCAAAATTCTCTTTGTCAAAAACTAAATCTGTTACACTATCACACTTTGTTTGTTGTTTGTTTGTTGGACATATGATGCGTTCTGAGATGCTTTTCTGCTCTCCTTTGTTGTAAAGAGTGCTTATTTGAGTTCCCGTAGCCTTGCTCTCAGCTGCAACTAGTACAGAAGTGTTTCTATTCAAGTCTTTCTGCTCATAGATTTTTTTGCCTTCTTTCGCCCCACACCATTCTGTGTACTGCGTGAAAATCCCAGGATATTGGCAGTTTCTAAAATACTCAAATTTGTCACTAACAATCATGCCATGGTTAAAGTCGCTGAGATCACATTTTCCCCCATGTTTGACGTGAACATTAACTGAAGCTGCATGATTTCATGCATTGTGCTGGCTGATTGGATATTTTCATGAATGAGCAGGTATACCGATGTTCCTCTTAAAGGGGCCATTTTATATTTTAACTTTATGAATTAAAGTTTAATTACAGATTTGTATGCACATGATATCAAGCTAAAATAATGAGTTTCATTTAAAATGATCTGTTGGCTTTATCTTGCACTCACCTGCGCAGAGAAGTTCAGAGACGGCTTTATGGTGGATGGATACTGCTGAAACTCCAGATTATATCTATACATCGCAACAGAAACCCGAACAGAGCTGTTGTATGTGACATCTATAGAAAAAAATTATATATATTAGCCCAAAGCCCTTCACAGCCAAGTGAAAGACATGCAGTTTTAGAAAAATTATGGGGAATGAATAGGTTATGGTCTTTGTAAAGCCAGACTTTGTGGCATAATTAAACATATAAATACAGATTTATGATACAACTAGCCACAGTAATAAATACTAAAATCTGTATATGGATCAATAAATCAGATAATGTTAATACTTACATATAAGTAAATGCTTTGCTATTATTAATATTATTCTGTAATCACTGGTTTTAAAATGCTATAATTTCTTAATGAAATGAAATGAAGCACAAAGAACAGTAAAATAAATCTGAGTTATGAAACAAGAAAGAGGAAGCAATATTATATGTTAACAAATTCAATTAATGTATTAGAAAATGCTGCTGTTATTTTGCAATTTACTGGTTTGTATTTTATAATAATCATATTAATTCATGTAATTACTTATAAGAAAGTGCCCTATTTTTACATGTAATGTTGCAACAAGTGTAATTCTATATCAAATATTACACTTTAAGTGTAAATAATAATAATTACCAGTCAGCAGCTCTGTGACCTGCACGTTAATGTCAACGTAGTCACTTGTGTCAAATTCTTCAGAATATATGTATTCAACTGACTTATACAGCGAAGGAACGTCAAAGCTTAATTCAGCTTTCCCATCAATCTGTAAGATAGGAGGTAACATCACAATATCACAAATTTGCTTAATTAGTGACCTAGTAATATGGAAATTGTGTAACAAATTGAAAACTGATTTTTTTTATTTTGAGAATTTTTTTAATTCTATAACTTTGTTTATTCCCAGATTTTCAATGTGGTCTGGCACTTTTGGACCCAACTGTATATACAGTATATTATAACGTACTGTGTGCAAGCCTTAGACACCCTAATTCTTAAATGTTTATTTTATGAATTCTGCATTATCGGGTCTGTAAAAAAAATAAATAAAAATAAAAATAAAACAGAGGTAAAGAATGAAGGCTTTTGCACAGTACTGTATAATATAATATACTGTATATACAATGAGGTCCAAAAGTCTGAGAAACAAGTGTGAAATAAAAGCAACTATGACAGTCAAAGTCAGACAGATTCTCCAAGATGCTCAAAAACACTTACTAGCTAATTTCCTTATAAAACTGCACCTGATATACTGTACAAGTGTACCTGATATACTGATGCATTTTTAAAGACAAACTGTTATGCCCAATACTGACTTTGCAATTTATTCCTTTTTTTAATTTCTTTTTTTTTTTTTTTTTTTTGGAGTTAGGTTTTTATCTTATACAGCATTTCTTTACATTTTCCTAAGACTTTCGTGCAGCACTGTACATCAAACAGTGTATTTGAAACAGATGCCTACCATTTTCCAATCTTCATAAGATGTTGCCATGCCGCGGAAGCCATGAACATATACTACTGACATTTTCCCAGCGACTGGCTTTCCATAAAGATATCTGCAATAAAATAAAAAAAGAAAGAAAAGAAACATGCTTGACTTCTTAGTTTTGTTCTGAACTTTTGGCATGACAGTGAACACTCATTCAAGGTTCTTAGCCTGGAAAATCTGTTAAAGTAGGGAATTTAAAATTTCCAGAATTATGATACCAGAGGAAATCTGAGAGCATTTCAGAAAAAAAAAAATAGGAGCAGTCAATGTATTTATGAGTATATTTTGGGAGGAAACCTACACACCAACACATGCAGAACAGGGTTAATTGCACACAGACAATAACCCGAGCTCTTGATCAAACCCAGAACCTCGATCTGAGAGGTGGCAACGGTACCTGCTGCACCACCATGCCCAACTCTCTCTTTTCTTATAAAACACTTCATGACATTTGAAAAAGCCTGGAAACATTTTGAAAATTTCTGATAGTGATGAATGAGGGACTCACTCTGCAGTAACAGTGTATGTCAGGTTTTCTTCATAGTAAAGAACATCAGGAACATCGAGCAGGACCTCAAATTTAGGCAACACTTCAGCCACACAAACCAACACAAAATCAGCACACAGGGTATTTTCAGTGCACTATATTTGCATTTTCATAATCAATTCATTATCATAAAATCTCACCGTAATGACTGACAGTGAAGACTTTTTCCTGACTGACTTCCTAGAAACAAAAGCAGAAAAGAAAAATGTTTTCCCCCTCTTATTACTGTGTTGACAGATATACAGAATTTCAATACAATTAATTAGTTACAGACAAACATTTCAGCCAAATGAACCGATTTGCACTGGAGTTAGAAGGCGAATGTAGCTAACAAGTAATAGAAACTTACAGTCTCCAGTTTAGCATTGTACGAACCATCAAAATCATCACACAATCACCTCAGAAGAAACAATTCTGTCTTCCAACTTTCTACATGAGTCTGATGCTTAGACAAAAGGACACCAAAATACTTTCTGGCTAATCCTGGCTAATCCTGACTAGTCTTAACAGACTATAAATAAAAATAATAAAATAATTCATTTGTTTATACTGATTGAAAATGTCTGATAAGTCGATTTTGGCAGTGTACTGTGAGAAATTGGTAGCTGCATATAAATTTCCCTTACTTGGTAGCCTTATAGCTACATATGATTCATATGAGCTGAAAAAAAAATGTGTACACTCCTTTCTTTTTTTTTGGCACCACTCTACCATGAAACAAAAGCTTAATAAAGTAACAGATTAAAAAGCTAAGCAGATTAATTAGAAGAAATCCATGTCTGCCACTAAATCAACTCACATTCACTGTAGCTATGATTTTCCACGTCCCGAGAGGAGGGTTCTGAGAGAGCTGAAACTCTTCAGCCGTCTCTCCAAGTGAAGTGTCTACAGCCAGCCACTGATGGATCAGATTCTCCCGTGGGTCCTGATTCAAGAACGAGATTAGATTAATCTCTTTTCTGGTGTACACTTGGATCCGAGATATTACCATACATCCTCAACACCTGAGTCGCTCCTACTCACCATTATGATGATGTCTATCTGTTTGTTGTATGGTTTGCCATCAGGGGTTATGACCAGAGCCCGGATTTTTACAGCTTGGCCTGGTTTGTATTTGGGTTTGTCAGTCTGTAGGAGGATAGACACACTCCTGGGGCTGTACTGCAGCACGGTAGAATTAGAGAAGACCAAAGTCTGTTCAATATAACCATTTACAATCAGCTTATAGGGGTACCAGTAGCTGGAATTATTCTCAGGGATCTAGACAGAGAGAGAGAGCATTGCATTAAGTAATGAATAAAACATAACAGGTCATGCTATTGTAGGAAAATAATCAATTATGGTGGTGTGAGCTGATGCACACAGCCTTTGCCACCCAGAAGTTAAATATTTTTCATTAATGGCCTGCAGTTTTTATTTATCTTCTACTACAGCAAACTATCAAATGCACCTTGTTACCAAGAAACCAGAAAAATGCAAAAAAAAATAATAATAATAATAAAATAAATTTAAAAATCTCCTGACACTGAAGACTCCTTCCAGAAATGTCATTTCCAAAATAAATGTCTATTTCAAGAACACTTCACTATATTAATGATTAAACATTGTTAATGGATTATTATTATTATTATTATTATTATTACTACTACTTTTATTATTATTAGCCTTATGGTACGTATATGGAGGAGCTGTTAGTATAGAAATAATAACATGTTAATATGCTACAAGAGCATTAATATAAACCATCTGTGTTTCTGCATGATACAGCAAATTAATCCACATTATCTGACCAATCAGATTTGAGGATTTACCAGTGCTGTGGTATAAGTATACATTATTACAGTTATTATACTGTAAGAAGGCTGCTGCTGACCTTTAGTCTTCGGTTTTGGGGAACCATGCTGCTGAATCTGACTGAACAGAGATGTGTAATTCTATATTATTAGCATAAAAATGAAAGAAAAATAATGGGCCTAAACCTTGTGGGACACCATTCAGCATTTTCCCAGTTGGACTGACAAACTGGAAACAGTCTAGTCTATTTTTTTTCTCTTTAAATAAAGAGAAATGTAATTTTTCCTAAATATTCTGGATGTTTCTGAGCAAGGCTGCTAATATTTCAGTTTTTTTATTTCACAGCACTGATATCACTGATTATAGTGGTTCTTTTTTAAATACATAACACCTATTCCACCTGTGTTTTAGAGCTATAATTCTGTTTTGCATCATCGTTATTTTAATACAAGCTTCAATAACACCAACTCCTCGACATGGATCAATCAAGTATCTGACCTTTTTTCTTTTGATTTTTAATAAAATGTCAGCTCAGATAGGCTTATCTAGAAATAAAAATAGAAAATAAAAATCATACTCACAGGAGGCAGCACTTGCAGTTTCGTGGATCCTTAGAACAAAATGCAAAGAAAGAGGTTATTATTATTATTATTATTATTATTATTATTATCATCATTATTATAAACAGACTGCCTTTGGAAACGTTGCAAATTGTTCCTACTTTTCTTCTTTTAAGTTATTTACCTCCTTGGATGGTGCTCTGAGCTCGGCCCAGGCTGTCGTTCCTTTGGATTATCTCAGAGATAACTAAAACTGATGATTTGGTAAGGATGGTGATGGATATAGTGGTTGGAACACCGGAACGTACCACTCTGGAGACTGAGATCAGATAGGAAGGGCTCTGAAGTGGAGCTGGACTGGGAATTACAGAAACACAACAAGGATAAAATGATGACAACCAAACAAAAGCTTTAAACCATTTTTGCACATCAGCTTAAACCATTGTCCATTATAAGGTGATTAAATACAAAGAACTCGACATAAAATGAAGCCTGGATTGAAGCTACAAATGAGAGAAAAGTTACTTTATTTATTAACCAAAACAGAATCAAATATTTGAATACCTCCCTGGGTTTTGTGCACCATCAAAAACTGTGAAAAATCCAATCATTATGAAAATGCGAAGCTGCTCCATTTGTCTCCACAAGTCTTAAGCTCATGGGAACTCTCTGTGGTTATGAAGGATTCAGGAAGTATTCTTGTTTAAATAAAGGATTGGAACCTGATCTTTGCTACCCAGAAGATAAAGGGCTGTCCATTTAAACAACAAGTCAAGTCAAGTGGCTTTTATTGTCATTTCAACCATATACAGCTGGTACAGTACACAGTGAAATGAAACAGCGTTCCTCCAGTACCATGGTGCTACATAAAACAGCACACTAACCACATAAGACGACACAGAACAAAAATATAGTCTACACAATCTACATAAAGTGCACATGCAAACGTGTGCAAACACCACAAGACAGTACAGTAGCTACTAAAACAGGACAACGGGCACAGTAAGTGACAGTGTAGCGCCGACCAGTACACAGTTCTAGTGTGGAAGTGTCAGATATAATAGGCAGTGCAAAAATGCTGTGAAGGCAAAAATAACCATATATGGGCATTGCGGTAGCAGCCAAGTAAAGAGTATAGTGGTGACAAGAAATTAAATATGGGTTTTATAAGCACATTAGCAGCAAAAATACAGGTAGTCAGTACAGAAATGGTGATGATAATTACAAAGTATTTATTTATTTATTTGTTTGTTTGTTTGAGCAGCATCAACATAAAATGGTGGCTGTGGTGTGTCTCAGCACAAAAACAACTCAATCAGCACGAATGTGTCATTTGTTTTTTCCTGGCTGCAGTCTAATTTTCATATACCTATAACATATACCTATACTTTTACATATACCTATAATGAATTAAAGCACATATTTTCCAACAACTACTTCTGTACATCTTTTTTTTCTCCAAGATGCAAATATATGTTTAATATAAAAATAAGGCACTAATCTCCCTAGTCCATCCACCCATCCATCTTCAACCGCTTACTCCTTTTCAGGGTCACGGGGAACCTGGAGCCTATCCCAGGGAGCATCAGGCACAAGGCGGGGTACACCATGGACAGGGTGCCAGTCCATCGCAGGGCACAAGTATTTTTTTTAATCACATTTCAGTACTTGTCTGTTTGAGTTGTAGAAGAGTAATTATTAATAATCACACTATTATTTGGTGTCACCCAGATGAGGATGGGTTCTCTTTTGAGTCTGGTTCCTCTCCAGGTTTCTCCCTCATGTTGTCTCAGGGAGTTTTTCTTTGCCATTGACATAGCTGGATTTATGTCAAACTGCTTCGTGATAGTCTT
The DNA here is from genome assembly GCF_023375685.1 of Ictalurus furcatus. NCBI lineage: Eukaryota > Metazoa > Chordata > Actinopteri > Siluriformes > Ictaluridae > Ictalurus > Ictalurus furcatus. Next base: position 14,010,547 of record NC_071279.1, read on the forward strand.
CATTGTTAAAAAGCACTATACACAACAACAACAACAACAACAACAACAACAACAACAAGAACAACAACAACAACAACAATAATAATAATAATAATAATAATAATAATAATAATAATAATAAAAGTATTTTTCACATTTTTTCCCAGATGGCGCTCTTTCGCAAACCACTTCCTTTTGTGTGACGTAGACAAGAGGTCAGGGGTCAACTCGCCTCTGCGATTTATTTATATCTTCCCCCTCCAGTTTTTAAGGACAAACATGACCACGTTACGTGCTTTTAATTGCGACGACCTTTTCAAATTTAATAACATGTGAGTAGGATTTTATTTTATTTATTTATGGCGTTGAGTCAGATATGTGGCGTTGTTACAACTAGCGCGGTTAATGCTAACTCTAACTTGCTATGGCTGAATCCCAAAAGGTTTAGTAATTCACATGTAAGTGCACTATTTAGGCTGTATAATAATGGATTATACATATTGCACATTTGTTGTGTTCCAGTGGGAGTTATTTAGGATCCAGAAACAGCGATGCTTATGAATGTAAATAGCCACGCTGCCTTTTACCTTTAGCAACTACCTTTAGTAGCTCCCTTCTACCTTTACTACAATAAGCAGATTATTGAACAGCAGCGCCGAAGTGTGAAATGAGTGAAATGAAAGACTTCCTGTTTTTGTTAAATAAAGGTTATATTTCGCGTACATCCCAAATGTATTCATATTAGGTATTTCGGTGTCCTACATAGGAGTAAATAAATAATGATTCATGCACCCTATTTAGTGCACTACATGTCCATTTAAATACCCACCAAGGAATGTCTATGTATGAATGAACGCTGCATGCATAATAATAATAATACTAAATATACCCTGTGTGTGTGTGTGTGTGTGTGTGTGTGTATATATATATATATATATATATATATATATATATATATACACACACACGTAATTGATTAACGTGTGTGTTATTCAATTACAATGCATGCAAAACAAGTACACCCTGTATATCCTGTGTGTGTGTTTAGCCATTTGGGATTGATCTGATATTTCCTTTGCTGTTCTTGCAGAAATTTGGACCCTTTAACCGAGACCGTATCCTTTTCACTCCTAAATCTTCACTGCTGAGTGATCATGATGACGTGTACATGATGTGAGCATCTGTCCAGTCTCCTTCCTTAACCGTGTGCTTTACAGTATGGCATTCCCTTTTACTTGCAGTATCTGGCACACTGGCCGGAGTATTTCATCGTGGCAGAGGCACCAGGTGGCGAGCTGATGGGCTACAGTGAGACACTTCTTATGCGTTTTAAAGATGAACTGGAGGAAACGGCTTAAGAGTTAACAGTTAAACAGTACTGTTGTGGTTGGATATGATTATCGCGTAAATTACTTAAGTAGTGTTGCTGGATGTTTACAGTTAAACATAGCTATAAACGGGTAAAAGTGCAATGTCTTGGACGTTAATAAATAACAACTTGTAAATTTTAACATCTTACAATACTGAAGATTCAATACAAAATTTTAACAGCAAGTCCGGTGCTTCCAGTCAGTTTCTAATTGGTATAGAAATACAGATGTTGCTTACAATATTTCAGAAAAGTGTATTCTGTCATAATTTATGATGTTACATCTTCATGTGCCCCAGCCCTAATATAAGTCCAACCTCCATATCAGTGTAGTAGGATGAGCACATGACCTGTTCGATCCGAATAATGTATTCCTATTCAAATTCAGTCCTGTGTGTCTGAACTAATAGGAAGTGCCTATTTAATTGACCTACACAAATACACATCTTTAATGCAAGCTCGTTTCTTTCACCTTTATTCTAAACTTTTTGTAGTGTCAGTGTAAGTTGCGCGCATTAGTAGGTGCCTGAATGTTTGTGAACCCTTTAGAATTTTCTATATATCTGTATAAATATAACCTAAAACTTCATCAGATTTTCACACAAATCCTAAAAGTAGACAAAGAGAACCCAGTTAAACAAACGAGACAAAAGTATTACACTTGGTCACGTTTATTGAGGAAAATTAGCCGATATAACATATTTGTGAGTGGCAAAAGTATGTGAACCTCTAGGATTAGCAGTTAATTTGAAGGTGGAATTAGAGTCAGGAGTTTTCAGTTAATGGGATGACGATCAGGTGTGAGTGAGTGCTCTGTTTTATTTAAAGACCATTGTTACCCTCCCCAGGAGTGATCGACCATTAGAGATCACTCCAATAGCAAGACATGTAATAGTCCACAAGGTCACAAAGGAACCCAGAGTAACTTCTAAGCCACTAAAGGCCTCTCTCACATAATGTTCATGAGTCCACCAACAGGAGAACACTAAACAACAATGGTGTGCATGGCAGGGTTGCAAGGAGAAAGTCACTGCTCTCCAAAAAGAACATTGCTGCCCTTCTGCAGTTTGCTAAAGGTCATGTGGATGAGCCAGAAGTCTAATGGTAAAATATTTTGTGGATGCATGAGACCAAAATATACTTTTAGGTTAAAATACGAAGTGTTCTGTTTGGAGAAAGGAAACCACTGCATTTCAGCATAAGAATTCAGCATCTATGAAACATGGTCGTGGTAGTATCGTGCTTTGGTCCTGTTTTGCTGCATCTGCATCATTGTCATCATTGATGGTACAATGAATTCTAAAGGAAAATGTCAGGACATCTATCCATGAACTGAATCTCAAGAGAAAATGGGTCATGCCGGAAGAAAATGACCCTAAGCACACGTCATTCTAGGGGATCACACCAGATACTGAAAGCAAAGGTTCACATACTTTTGCCGCTCACAGATGTGTAATATTGGATCATTTTCCTCAATAAATAAACGACCAAGTATAATATTTTTGTCTCATTTGTTTAATTGGGTTGTCTTTATCTACTTTATCTAACATACACAAGAAGTTACTTAAAAACCCCAGAACAGTGACGCTTTTCTGACACGTCCTTTTAAACATCATGTATATATTTTTTTTTCTGTTTTTAATACTGTTTGGTTCCGGTTAGATTTAGATTCAGAACCACAGAAAACAGTTCTTCCTCGAGTATCTGGAGTTCCTGGAGTATTATTTCAATTTGTACAATATTATTTTGCTTATTTGTTGGAGCCATAGAGTTTTTTTTTTGTTTGTTTGTTTGTTTGTTTGTTTTTATTCCTGAACTTTCCACCAACAGGACATATTTGTCATGTATCAACGGGGGAACTCTGGACTTAATTTCCCAGCAGCCACTGCACCATACTCATCAGTGTCACATGACCATCTGCACCTGATTTACGTTTCAGTTAAAGAGCACACTAGTGTATATGGAATTGTTTACACTGCTTTCTTTGTCTCACATAACTGTCTATCCTTGCTAGTGTCTGCGCATCGATGTTTAGTTTTGCCACGGTATTTAGCCTCGTGTTATGGTGTTTTTGTGTCTGTTTGTTTATTAAATGTTTGAAATCTGCGATTGCTTCCGCATCCAACTTTGTAACGTGACAACATTAGGTCCAAGTTGATGTTATTTACAGACTGACTTGTTTTTGAGTTACTAATGTTTTGATTAAACCCATTCTCAAGTCAAGTGACCATTCAAACAGTCTAATAACTATAAGAACTCGATTGATATAACAGCTTTAGTAATGGCTGTGATTTTTACCTTTGTAACAGAATGGTGAATAATCACAGACCTCACTCTGAGAACCACTGCTTTAAATGATTGGCCTTTTCCTTGTGTCTCTGCAGTCATGGGGAAGGCCGAGGGCTCTGTGGCGCGGGAGGAGTGGCACGGCCACGTCACGGCTCTGTCGGTGGCTCCTGAGTTCAGACGGCTGGGTTTGGCTGCCAAACTCATGGACATGCTGGAGGAGATCTCCGAAAGGTGCGGTTCTTAGTTGGGATTTGGGGGTATAGTTTTACAGACGTCTTGTAATCTTGGTGTAATTGAGAACTCAGGACACTTCCCATCCCTGCCAACAGAGGTCACAGTCGCCAGCTGTGGTTTTACAGTGGGGAAAAAGGCACATCAGGATGTGCTCTTATTGGAAAAAATAATACTAATGTTTGTGATAGGGTACGAGCCAGTTCAGACTAATTTGTTGGAACCTTTTTTTTCCTGGGATTCACGAAAATAGCATATTTTGATTATAATTCAGCACACATATTCAATACATATGCAGTATATTCAAAGAAATTGGTGAAGCCTGCATGGCTTTTCTCGGTGATAATAGATGACAGATCTGTGCGTGTTTCTCTCTTGCAGGAAAGGAGGTTTCTTTGTTGACCTTTTTGTCCGCGTCTCCAACCAAGTGGCAGTGAACATGTACAAACAGCTGGGCTACAGCGTCTACAGAACCGTGATCGAATATTACTCAGCCAGCAACGGAGAACCGGACGAAGATGCCTACGGTAAAATCCTGCTTTTTTATAATCGCACCTTATAAGCAGCTTACTGTTCTAATGACATCTGATATATTTTAATCAGTGGTCCCTTGGTAAATGATAAACTTCATCACTGTGACTGCTTTCATTTCTACACAGATATGAGGAAAGCGTTATCGAGAGACACTGAAAAGAAGTCCATCGTTCCACTGCCGCATCCTGTCAGACCAGAAGACATAGAATAACACTGAACAGTGGCTCTCTGACTTACCCCATATTGGGAAAATAATGATGCAAGACCTGTCAAGTTTAGTTTACTTCTTCTCCAATTGCAAATTCCTTGTCAGAGGGTCACTGCTTTGTAAATGTTATTTATAAAAAGCTTTACTTGCTCCACTGTTTCTGCACCATTTTGTCCAAAAATGAAATAAAACACAATTTACCCTTCTTCTGAATGTCAGTCAGATCATTTGGCTGAGCAGAAGTTGACAAATCAATTTGTGGGTGGAATAATTAGCATGCGTCATCTTTTCAGAATCAGGAACACACAGCTACATGGAAACACTGACAAATGAATTCCAGCATATAACTGTATACAGTGCCCTCCAATAATATTGGCACCTTTGGTAAATATGAGTAATGAAGGCTGTGAAAAATTGTCTTTATTGTTTAACATTTCGACCTTTTGTTAAAAAAATTCACAAAAATACTCTGCTCACAACACAGGTTTATCAAAATAAAAGTATTTCTTAAATATAGGTGTGCCACAATTATTGGCACCCTTTTAGTCAATAATTTGAACTACCTCCATTTGCTAAGATAACAGCTCTGAGTCTTCTCCTATAATGTCTGATGAGGTTGGAATTTACACGGCAAGGGATCTGAGTCCATTCCTCCATATATAATCTCCAGATCCTTCAAATTTTTAGATTTTTTTTTTAACAAAAGATCAAAAGGTTAAACAAAGAATTTTTCACAGCTTTTTTTGCTCATATTTACCAAGGGTGCCAATAATATTGGAGGGCACTGTTAAGCCTGCTTAATACTTTCAGTCACTTCACAGTTAAAGATTAATATCTTTTGTGAATCTCATAGCTGAAACATTGGCCAATGTATTTTTTTTGCTGATGGCGCAAACTCAATGTTTTACATTCCAGTGTGTGTTTATAAAAAGAAATGTCGGTTTTGAAACCCATGCACTGGTGTTGGCCGAAAAATTATTCTACGTAATGATTTTGGGTGTTTTGAATGTGTGTGTTAATTTAGACACTCAGTTTGCATAATGCTAATCTGGCACTTCCTATACTTCGGAGATATGTTAGTCTCGGAGCTCCTGCTCTTGGCTAATTTAGGCAGTATAGATAGTACGTTGGTCCATCCAACGTATGTTACGCTCGCTCGTAGCTATTTAAACAATGCAGTTTTTAAAAAATGACATCTTACCTTGCATTTTCGTAATTTCATAATTAACTCTGAGTAGCTTGTGAAAAGCTCAGTCCTGTGTGTACACTATTCCTGTCTGACTTCCATAAATTATTTTATGTAATTATTTTGGATGTATTGAATGTGTGTGTTGATTTAGACACATTAGCATAATGCTAATGTAACCCAGAGTTAAAATAGGCAATAAGTAAAATAAATAAATAAATAAGTCATGAGTGAAATAAATATGCAATAAATGTTATGTACAAGTGATTTTTTGTGTATCTTTTTTTTGTGTATCATTTTTGTATCATTTTGTGATAAATATGTGGAAGCGCTTTATATTGAAAAGATCGTTTGTGAACTAAAAAGGAGTTTTTTTGGAAACCTTTAATCATCCAATACGAGGGCACATTGTTACTGGGACATTAGCCTGTAAGGTTGAGTGTTACTACATCCCAGCCAATAGAATGGTTAGGCCCGCCTCTCAGCCATTCACGCTAGCGAGGGAGATGGGAAGTGATGCAGTAGTAACTGAATCGTCGTCGCGGTATATTGATACAGATAGTTTCTGTTACGGGTGTAACCCTACTGAAAAAAACAGCTAAAGACAGCCTAGGCTGGTTGGCTGTTCTTTGCTGGTTTTATGCTGGATGTAGCTGGTTTAAGCTCTTCTCCCAGCCTGGCCAAGTTGGTGTTCAGTGATCTAAATAAATACCCTAGAATGGCCGTACGGGTCGCCACGCGGGATTCCTGGCCGCCATCTTGAGACATGGAGGTTTATTCTGCAGAATTTTATTCCCATTCATTCTAATCAAGCAGTCTCTTGACCATCAAATTTATATGTACATATCATAAATTTTAATAATATATGCATAAATAAATCAGTATTTATACATACTGTTATTCATGTGCATATTTTTAAATTATCCATTACTGATATGACTTGTAATAAAAAGATGTTTGCATGACAATGTATAACATTTGAAAATGGAGGGGAAAAAATGATTACAGGATGTCTGTATACACTTCAAGGACCTCAGCAAACAGACTAACTTATGTAATACAAGCCATCAGGGTTGGTTAATAAGCAATAGATTCAAAAACTTTCAGACAAAAAGTGACTTTACAGACTACCTTTAGCTATTGTATTAATCACAATTTTATTTTCATGTTCATATTAAATGAAATCAAGCTGTATTGTGATATTCGTCTGATCAGTACTCGCATGCAAAAATGGATGTAAATCCCATCATTTAAATTAGTGTATATACAGTTCACCGTCCTAGTGTTCACCTAGTAGTGTTCACGAGTGATGGCTTATCCGCATTAGCTGAAATACTAAGCAAAAAAGGATATATCTCTCAAAAATGCAGCGGGCTTTTTACTCCTCCTAACGCAGCTCAAAATTGATGTAAGAGTGCCAGGCCTGGTCCTCCGGCATCCACTTCATCCAGTGCTTAAACACCTGCATGCAGCCTGCTTTGTTCTCCTCCATTTGGGTGTATTTGTACCTGTGAACACATCCATTCCAGCAACAGTTAAATCAAATTAAACAGAGATGACCACCAAGCAGTGAATTTCAATTACAGGAAGTGAAAGGTAAATATTACCAGAGCTGGCTGGCTCCAGGCTTGATTCTTATGGTTCGGTCGAGGATTTTATGGGCGTGGTTGGTTGGTTGGTTAATTGGTTAATTAGCATTTCTGCATATTTCAGCCACAGTCTCGCATGCCGCGTGTCCACATTCACCGCTCGCTCGTACACAGAATGAGCTCTTTAAACAAGGCAGTAAAAAACAAAACAAAAAACATATACAGTCAAACCTTGGCTTGCGAGCATAATTCGTTCCGGAAACGTCTTCGTAATCCAAAGCACTCGAATATCAAAGCGAATTTCCCCATAAGAAATAATGGAAACTCAGATGATTCGTTCCAAAATCTCAAAATATTCATATTCATAATAATGATTAACACAAAATACCATTTTTATATTTTTATTATTTAAATTAAATTTTAAGTAATCGAATTTATTCATTATTGTGTAGGACGACTGAAAGGAAATTCTCTTTTATCATGTACTCTTTATATTATGAACTGCTATCAAATACCTATAATGAATGTATTCATTTAATTACCTTGTATTCATTTAATTACCTCTTTGAATAAGCTGATCAACTGCTATCCTTGATTATATTATTATGTATTTTCGTGTCAACATGACAATCATGACTATGTGCTGTGTGTTTTGTCTAAATCTGTTTGACACCTGGACCAGTAGAAACCATCCACGCACTGCTGTTATCAATGTGAACAATGTGTGTAAATACTCCTGTTTTGAATGAATAAAACGGAAGTCTCTGTGAACACTCATATCTGTCAGTGTGTGTGTTCATTTCGGACTCTCCAGGCGCCTGAACTCTGCAGCAAACCACACTTTCTAGCTCATAGCAGCACAGAACTAAAAGTTAATAGAAGTTAATGGTAAAACAGGCTGGAAGGCATGACGGACGATCTGACGGGCATAATGCATAATCTGAAGATTCCTGTAACGTGCAAATCTAACAATTTGGTGTCGGAAGTGCGATTATTCCGGACCAGGTGAGTGTTTTTTTTTTCTTTCCTCCCTGGTGCGGTGTAATTTCGTACCCATAATTATAATTATAAGAGAAGTGAGTGATTACCTGCATAAGGCATAATCTGAGTTTCCTGTAACGTGGAAATCTAACGACTTTCACTGTTACTAATGGAATCACTGCTATCTGTTGGCTCGCCGGAATCTTTTTCTTTTTGTACGACGTTAACAAGGAACCTATCCAGTAACACTTGCTTTTGCCTCCTTTTAAGGATTTCGCGGAAATGTGACATTGCATTGTCGTTAAACAGATAATAGGTCCTCCATTGCTCTTCACCTGAATAAAGTAGTATGAGGAGCTGTATCTTGGAGGTGGTTCTGAAGTCATGAGTGCCACCCTGCAGGTGGAGCATGAGACTTTCAGCAGTGCTAAACTAACTAACCACCCAACCTCCAATGTATACAAGGATGTTGGCCAGGGTTAAGTAATGTCTTATATTATAATATAATAATATATAAGTTTGCTAGTTAAGTTTTTAACAGACATAGTTTCAAATATTGAACTTTTTTAAGTAAAGTTGAATATGGCAATCCTAGGTAATAGTATGTGTAATTATTGAAACTAGTTCTGCAGTGTTTCATTACCTGATTAGAAAAGTGCTGGATCCTGCCTGTACCAGGTCTGTGTCACCAAAGGACGTGCAGTTCCCTGATGATCCTGCGGCGAGGGCCCCACATCTTGTGATCAGACGTTTAAATGTGGCTTTGAAATGTGCAGCAGTGGGATTGTTACACCAGCCTCCTAGAAATTATGATTCAGGTTATAGGTTCATGTATTATATGTTTGTTAAATATATATCTGTATTTTTCTACATTTTTTAATTTGAAAATCATTATGTATGATGTACATAACCAATTATCACCAATTATTTGTAAAAGTTAAATTCAGGATATTTTCAAGTACTGTTAATAAATTAGACTATATCACCTCTTATAACAGTGTCTCTAGATTGTAAATGTTTATTGTTATCAATGACACTTATCATTACAGTTTTAGTATCTTATGGCTATACTTGCATTATTATACTGCAGATATCTTCCTTTGTGTTATATATATATATATATATATATATATATATATATATATATATATATATATATATATATATATATATATATACACACACACACAAACACACACACACACACACACACACCATTCATCAATATAGCAACTTAAATCAAAGATCAAATGTTAAAATAACAATTGAAATTATAAATCTAAATTCCAAATTCAACATTAAACAAATAAACTTGGAATACATGAAATTATAATGATTTGCTTACCACGACGTCGTACCGCATTGAAAAATAATTCAGTGTGATCTTGGCTAAATTTGTACATAAGGATATATCTCAAGGTTCCTGTCTGTAACAGATCTCGTATCAGGCCCAGAAGTACCTCAATTCCTAAAAATATAATAAAAGTTTTCCATGTTTACAAACATAAGTCTATAATAAAAGATTCTAAATAATGAAAGTTCAGCAAGAATTTTTAGAATATTAGTAGTATTTTTAGAAACTGATATAAATACAAATACACCACCAAAAGATTTGGGACACAGTGTAAAATGTAAATAAAAACAATAATTTGCTAATCTCATTTCCCAAATGGGGCACACGGTGGTTTAGGGTTGGATGTTTGATTCCCATCGCGGCTCTGTGTGTGCGGAGTTTGCATGTTCTCCCTATGCTGCGGGGGTTTCCTCTGGGTACTCCGGTTTCCCCGCCCAGTCCAAAGACATGCATGGTAGGCATGTCCGAAGTGTCCTTAGTGTATGAATGGGTGTGTGAATTTGTAAGTGATAGGCTGCGACCTATCCCAGGGAGCTATCCCAGATAAATAAGGTAAACTAATTAAAAAGAGTATCTTAGAGAGGCAGGGTCTTAATTAATATTATTATTATATTAAGCGTTAGAGAACATAACACACGCTGCGACTGTGCAGCTCAACACCCCGAGCAGTGATGTTCTAGCTCTGTGCGTTAGCGGGTGTTTTTCCCCTACCACTGGTCATCAGCGCCCTCTAACGGTATAAGTACGAAGTATTCTTTCTGTCTTTCGTCACGACTAATATTTCAACTGTAATTGTTCAATAACTATAACAGCAAAAATTACAGCCCTCCAGTCTTACTGATGACTGTCAATACCAATAGCCAAAATAATATGGGGGGGGGGGGGGGGTCTTCTTATTAACAGTTTCTGGGGGGTGTCTTCTTATTAACAGTTTCCTCACATATGGTTTGCCTTTCTAACTAGTTTTACTAACAAAACAGACACATTAATAATATGAATTATTTGTCTTTTCATTTTCAAGTCTGCTTCAGTAACTGGTTCAAACCCAAGGAACCTGAAAAAAGCGAGAGAGAGTGAAAGAGAAGAGGGAGAAGCTAGTGGGGTATTACATCTCCCCCAAAAAAAACAAGACATTATAAAAAAAGAAAGGAAATATGATGTGTAATGTGTCTGTAAGTCTGTTTATTGTCATTGTTCATCGTTACAATTTAAATACAATTACAATTGTTGAAATAGTTTTAATTATGCCAGTTAATTATTTTGTACATAGTTTTTAGAGCAAACATCAGGGTTGCATGTTTTTTGTTCTTTTTGAAGAGGCTGCAAGAACAAATAAAGAACATATTGTTTGAAAGGTTGCTTGTGCTCCTGAACATTATTTAAAGTATACTTCGCAACACCAAGTGACAGGAAAAATAAAAGACATCATGTGATCAGTTAATCAAACAGACTGTCAATCAGATCAATCAGTGATTCTTTAGCATTTTTTTTTTTAAATACAATGAACTAGTCTATATGTTACCCAGCCAACATCAGCAGTTAAGTCTGGTTAGCTATGACCAGCTAAGACCAGCCTGACCAACACTGACCATCTAAAAACAGCCTGACCAACACTGACCATCTAAGCCCAACCTGAACAACACTGACCATCTAAGACCAGCCTGAACAACACTGACCATCTAAGACCAGCCTGACCATCTAAGCCCAGCCTGACCAACTCTGACGATCTAAGACCAGCCTGACCAACACTGACCATCTAAGCCCAGCCTGAACAACACTGACCATCTAAGCCCAGCCTGACCAGCACTGACCATCTAAGCCCAGCCTAACCAACACTGACCATCTAAGACCAGCCTGACCATCTAAGCCCAGCCTGACCAACTCTGACGATCTAAGACCAGCCTGACCAACACTGACCATCTAAGCCCAGCCTGAACAACACTGACCATCTAAGCCCAGCCTGACCATCTAAGCCCAGCCTGACCAACACTGACCAGCTAAGACCAGCCTGACCATCTAAGCCCAGCCTGGTCAACACTGACCATCTAAGACCAGCCTGACCTTATCTAAGCCCAGCCTGACCAACATTGACCATCTATGCCCAGCCTGACCAACTCTGACAATCTAAGACCAGCCTGACCAACACTGACCAGCTAAGCCCAGCCTGATGAACACTAAACATCTAACACCAGCCTGACCATCTAAGCCCAGCCTGACCAACACTGACCATCTAAGACCAGCCTGACCAACACTGACCATCTAAGACCAGCCTGAAATACACTGACCAGCTAAGACCAGCCTGACCAACACTGACGATCTAAGACCAGCCTGAACAACACTGACCATCTAAGAGCAGCCTGACCATCTAAGCCCAGCCTGACCAACACTGACCATCTAAGACCAGCCTGACCAACACTGACCATCTAAGACCAGCCTGACCAACACTGACCAACTAAGACCAGCCTGACCAGCTAAAAAAAAGTGGCCAAAACCCCTCTAAAACCAGCCTGCTTTACCAGCTATGACCAGGCTGGGAAACCAGCTAAGACCAGCCAACCAGCTTAGGCTAATTTTAGCTGGTTTTTCAGCAAGGAAACTACTAACAGTGTGGAATACCACAAGAGAGTCTAATTTGGAGGGCATGCTCAAGCTAACGTGCCGTTCCACTGCACTGGTGAGTTTATGTTCCGCTAACCTATATGCTAAGGTCCGCCATTTTATGCCCATTTACCTCAATGTAAACAGTGCTAGCAACCACGCCCTGTGCTGCTGTAAGCTAAATGTAAGCTAACGGTTAAAGGGTATCATCCCTGTTAACATACTAGAAATGTATTCAATGATAAAATGGGATATTTCATGGTATTCTGGACTGCTACTGCTGGTGAGTGGAGTAGCTCTGTTGAGTTATATGTTTTGTAACTGTGTTTCACGTCGAGTGTTAAATTGTGTGTATTAACCGTTGCGCCCTTGAAGCCTAGCGGCTTGTTGAGACACTTATATTAGTGAATGCTAACAGAGACCTGGTTTTCATGCACTTCATTCATGCATTTAGGGATATTAAGTGTATTTTGAATGTGTGTATTGAGTTTATTGATACTAGCCTTAGCCTATGACAGCAATGTGAATAGTGTTAGCTGTGAGGTAATTTTATGTTGACCTATTCCATATAGGTCAGGTTTTATTGTTGGATTCAGATGTTGAGTGATCGCGGTTACTGGTGGAGTCTGAACCGGCGGGAGATTCTGAAGATCCTTGGGGAAACTGTTCCAGTACAGGATGTTGAGCCAACCCTACTTGATATAGAGCCCGGTTGTCACTAAGAGGTTGCAACCTAGAGACACTGAGCCAGAGAGCCTTGATCTATTTCCCCTTGGCCCAAGGGGTCATGTAGAACTGTGTGCACACTGACACTTGCTTTCCCTGGAGGAGAACACCCACCTTGCATTAATCCAATATCGGTGCAATCGAGGGACTGTGAACTTTTATTTTAACAGACCTGGGTCTAGTCTAATTTGAGAGTGCTCACAACTGTACTGAGCTTTTATTATTTTGATACTTTTCTTCTTTTGTATATTTGGGATCCCACTTTTCCATTTTATTACTTTGCCATTGCACTTGTTCTTATTGTGCATTGCATTTAATAAATGCAGTTAAACTAATCTCTGTGCCTTGTGTTGTTATTTCACTGTCGTAATCCAACTTTTGGCTTCAGCAAGTGAACTGATGATCTTCTGATCTGGACAAATTCCGAACATCTAGATACCTTGACTACTTATTACTGTTATGTGAATCTGTGGTTACCTGTAATAGTGACCAGTCTTTGAGTAGCTGGTTACACTTATCTGGCACTTCCTATACTTGGGAGCTATGTTAGTCTTGGAGCTCCTGCTCTTGGCTAATTTAGGATTTGGAGGAAGGGGGTAATTATGTACTTTTTTTGGCTGAACTATTCCTTTAACTAATATTAATTACTTATTAAAGACAATTAAATGTTCTATCTGGTAACATTAACACATTTTATTATATGAATACAAACCATGGCAATGCACGTCTGTTTCCTTTTTATTTAGTTATAAAAGAATAATGCGAACAGTTTGTGAGGTGATGAAGGCCCCATCAGTCCAGTTTATCCTGGTATTGAATAAAGAAAGAAAAAAAAAAATTCAGTTTAATCCTCCGCTACAGGATTTGTCTTCTCCTCCGTTTTGTTTTCAGTGTTCTCCTCATCACTTTCACTCTCACTGCTGCTGCTACTGTCGTCCCGATCAACACAGACACTCTCATTAGTCTCCTGTGTTTCTCCGGTATCCTCCTGCTCGTCTCTTGGCTGTGTGGTTTCCATGCTCTCGTCCATTTCCGTCTCTTGTTCCTCCTGTTGCTGCTGCTGCTGCTTCTTCCACATCTTGGCCATGGCCAGCAGTTTGAGGTTGGGCTGATTGGCAGCATCCTCCGGGAAGATGTAGTCGTAATATTCTTCCCATCCTGCGTCCGACTGGAGAACAAAACGAGAGAACATTAAGTTAAAATTAGAGATGCAAACCCACTAATGTTCACGTTACATGCCTACAATGTTGATTGTTAAAAGTGCTATAGAAATAAAACGGTATGGTCTACACACACACACACACCAGCAGTTTAAAAATAAAAGCATATTTGTGATGGTCCATGAATACAGTAACAACTGAATGAATGAGCAGTTGTTTACTATATGACAGTGATGTACATGTGTGTAGCGGAGTGTGGTTTAAAAATGACTTGACTTGCAATCTAATCATGATCAATCATCCATTCAAAGCCCAAGTTGAATTTTTATCCAAGCTAAGAAACCATATATTTATTTAACTTAAAGCACTGTCTAAAGAGGAATGTGAATATAAAAATCTGTGACATTAACATTGCATATACACTGTAGTCTGTGTTTCCTTCTACTCACCCCATCCTCTGCAGTGAGCTTCCTCCTCTTCTTCACCTTCTCGGGCATGAGTTTCCTTACTCGGTCCTTGTTGGCCACGGTGCCGAACTCCTGCTCGAAATTGTTCCATGCCTCGAGCAGCATGAGCCTCTCCTCCTTCTCCTCACACGTGCGCAGGCTGCGGTTAGCTTCCTCGTAGACCTGCCTGCACCGCTGCAGTCGCTCCTCACCTTCAATCGACAGCTCAAACTGCGCGTAACTGATCCATACCTACACACAACAGACAGTCTTAGCTGTGTGCAAATTAGCAGATCGCTTGCTGTTTTGTGGAGATTTGCTTGATTTGGGCTGGGAACACACTGAAATGTCGTTGTGTCATATCATTGTGAGCTCTGATTTCTACAGGAATTACTTGGCTTAACTTCTAGACCACAGCTTCCTTGAATTTCCAGGGGCAGTGATGGAACAAAAGCTGACATGACATTGGCATACTATAGCCATTATATTACAGCTTGAGTTATTTGATAAAAGAATAAGCTAAGTAAGCGAATTCCAAACCACCGTTTCGGAATTGGCTCTCTAGGGCGGCTGTGGCTCAGGTGGTAGAGCGTGGTGTCCACTAATCGTAGGGTTGGCGGTTCGATTCCCGGCCCACATGACTCCACATGCCAAAGTGTCCTTGGGCAAGACGCTGAACCCCAAGTTGCTCTTGATGTCAAGTTAGCGCCTTGCATGGCAGCTCTGCTACCAGTGGTGTGTGAATGGGTGAATGAAACACAGAGTCATCCAAAAAAAATTATGTATTTTTGAAAAAGTTAAAAAAAAAAAAGCGCTATATAAGTGAGCCATATAAGACCATTTAGACTGCTTCTGGGCTCAACCACGGTGTACACGCTTCACCGTTTGTAACAAACTAAGGGCTCAAACGGCCCAGAGTCATCAAAAAAAATTTTGTATTTTTGAAAAAGTCCTGAATAATGTGCATCACACTCTTTGTTATTATGGAACGTGTTCAGAGTGCCTATGTTAGGAAAGTTGAGAAGAAGCCTACCTTGACGTGCTGTGTGCGCTGCAAGAGCCTCTTATAAAGCCCACGCGTGTTCTCATACTCTTCCTGTTCAATTTCAAAGTCGATATAAGATTTCCAGAGCACCTGCAAAGTTGCATAAGAAACTTCGAATTAGGAACACCGGAAATTCCTGGGGAAATTGAAAGGGGAAAAAAAAAAAGAAGAGAGAGTGCGACATGTGGGCGATACCTCTGGCATGTCGAGGCGAGGCTGACCAATAGCCAGCTCGAATATGGCCCGCGCTCTTTCGATGTCTCCCAGGATCGTCTCCAGCTCGGCAAACTTGATCCAGGTGGTGCAGTTCTCCGGGCTGAACTCCAGGTACTTCTCGTAGAGCTTCCTGCAACGGTCAAACTCTCTGAGCTGCAGCTCCAGCTCGATGTAGCCCTTAAACAGCTTGTTTTTTGGGCATTTCCCAATGCCTGTGCCCTGAGATTACAGCGTGAACAAGGCATCAGATTGCAGTTTCAATAAAAATGAATCCTGTCATTAATCCTAAAAGGTTGCTCAAATTTACCAGGCCTCGTCTGGCATTCTGCAGGTTCTTCTGGCGGACTTCAAACTGGCCGTAGAGCAGCCAGATTTTAGCAAAGGTGAACTATGAATGAGATTGAAATAAGACAAATAAATAAATCTCTAACAATTGCTGAACTGTAATACATGGACCATGACTGGTAAAAGCTGTTATAATGCAAACGATTTAAAAATAAATAAATACAAAATTTAAAAATTGTTTCACGGACATTCCACGGCATTACTCGCAACTATAAATGGATAAAAATTCTCTCTCTAATAAATAAATTTAAAAAACTTAGCATGGGCAAATTCTGTGCTATACATGGAATAGCACTTTGTTTAATGAGACTGTAAAACATACTACTGCTGTTTGGTGTATAACAAAATTAGATTATTTATAGTCATCATAACAAAAATAATTTCTGCACCCCCGTGTGATGTTTACCTTTTTGTGAGGGATGAGCTCCAGACATGCCTGATACACCTGTCTCGTCCTTTCAGGGTCCTGTCACAGAAACAAACCAGCGTGTGATGAAGATTTTCGCTGCACAACACACACTTAAAGCCCATTAAACATCACTTTAGTTTAGTTTCAGGTGTCAGGTCTTACCTTGACCTCCAGCTCCTCAAAGAGGGCGTAGTTGATCCACAGGTAAATGTAGCGTCTCCAGTGTCTCTTCTCCGTGATTGGGGGAACGTTGGCGATGGCTCGTTCGTACACCTCTCGGACCGTGTCGGCGTCGGCATCGCTCTCCACCAGCCGCAGGTAATCGAACCAGGCGTCGTAGTTGTGTGGGTTCGCCTGAAATAAGACACAGAGCCAAAAGACAACTCAATATCCCACAATGAACTCTTACTGTTTTAAACAGTTTCATATAGGGGAAGATTAGAAATTGTGTGGAAAACTCTGAGCGTTAATACTTGATATTTAATTATAACGTATTCGTAGCTTTAAAGAGAATAATTTAAATGTTATACAATACTGTAGTCGTGTTTAATAATGTGGACATAACCACTTCAATAAATAACGGTCTTATTTATAGCAATGAAGGAATCACAAAGGATTAAGCATTAAAAGGTAACTGTTGTTAGCATTCAGTCATGGGGGCTTCTTATCTGAACCTCTGTAAGCAAGGAATTTTATGTAACTGGGCCTTCACAAGTTTTATCTGAGTACCCTGACTATTCAAGTTCAATCTCTCATGTTTGAAGTTATAGAATATTTAGCGATATTTATTTACCTTAACTTCCTCCTCATACTGAAATCTCCTCTTGCTGACGATGACGTCCTCGATTCCTCTCCTGTCTCCGAACCTCTTCTCAAACACTGTGTAATTCTTGAAAAGTTCCTGGGCCTGCTGTTTGGGGATTCTGTCCAGGGCGTACTTATAGATCACCCGAACACGCTCAAACTGGGAAGAAAAAAACACACACACAATGTCTTTAGTAATAAAGACGTTTTGATATCTTGCTGATTTTCAACGAGAACTATAAAAGGCAACATTCACAAATACGAGACGATTATGTCTCACTGTCCAACTTAAAACATGTCGCCAGAGATTTCAGATGGATGCCAGAACTGACTTTGTTGCATGGAGAACTGAACAGGAAATTACCTCCTTCTGTTTTTCCTCGAATTTAGCGAAAGCCACGAAGAGGTTTTCATCGATATATTCCTCGCCGAAGAACTCGACGGCCCTCTCGTACACTTTTCTCGCGTGTGCAATGTAACCGTGTTTATCTTCGAAGCGGGCGTATTTGATCCAGTTCTTCACTTCGGGGTGGACTATCACAAGTGCAGGGGAGTTAAAGACTTATTGGCTTATTGAGAATGACAATATTTTGGTTTAGAATTGAGAGCACACACATTTCTTTGACACTAGTTTTGTAACGGGACAATATATGGATTTTGACTAAATTCTTCTGACTTTAGCAGAGCTACAGAAGTCCCAGTAGTGTTTGAGAGTGATGGCTCATCTGCATTAGCTGAAACACTAAGCAAAAAAGGATATATCTCTCATAAATGCAGCGGGCTTTCTCCACCTCCTTATAGCGCAGCTCAAAGTTGATGTAGGAGTGCCAGGCCTGCTCCTCCGGCTCCCACTCCATCCAGCGCTCAAACACCTGCCTGCAGCCTGCTATGTTCCCCAGCATCTCCTCCATGTAGGTATATTTGTACCTGTGAACACATCCATACCAGCACCAGGTAAATTCAGTTAAACAGAGATGACCACCAAGCAGTGAATTTCAACTACAGGAAGTGAAGGGTAAGGATTACCAGAACTGGTTGACTCGAGGCAGGATGGTTATGGCTCGGTCCCAGATGTTGCGGGCATGATTGACCTGTCGGTTCTTCATTTCCATCTCTGCGTATTTCAGCCACAGTGTGACATTTCGGTGATCCACGTCCAACGCTCGCTCGTAGATAGAACGAGCTCTTTAAACAAGGCAAAATAAATAAATACATTTAAAAAAACAAAACAAACAAAAAACACATGTAACCTGAATTCATTCAACTCAGCATTATGAATAGATATCCAGAATGTCGTACCTCTGTACTTCCTTTAGACTTTCCTCCCATTGTGCGTATTTGATCCAGTTGCTGATGACGGTCCTGTTCTTTCTGATATGGTCTTCAAATCCCTGTAGAGCAGATCATTGACGTTGAACACGAGGACGACGAAGAGAACCAGATGCCCCTGTAAAAACCCCAGTTTGGACATCTTACCTTGCGTTTTCGCAATTTGTAATCATTTAACTCCTCTTCATCGGTTATCTTCTGTTTGGGTGGAGGGGGGAGTAGCTCAAGTTCTCGTTCCTTGGCTTCTCGGAGCAGCTGCTCGGCCGTGATCTGCACCTCAGCCGGGGCTTTATTCTTCACCTGGTGCAAGAAAGGCACAGCAAAGCGTTGTTAACCGTCACAGCTGCATATCAAACATTGTGCAAAAGGACACAGGTCACGGCTTTGATCTTAACACCTCCAGCGTCGCCGAAACCCTTTTGAACAGAAAGTCAAACAATATCTTTCTACAATGTTTTCAATTTTTGTATATTAAATGGCCTTTAGCGAAAGTTCTTTATTCACAAATGTAAATGAATAAAAAATGTACTATTTTAAAATTTCTTTATTTTTAATAACGTGGGGCGGCTGTGACTCAGGTGGTTGAGCGGGTTGTCCACTAATCGTAGGGTTGGCGGTTCGATTCCCGGCCCGCATGATTCCACATGCCGAAGTGTCCTTGGGCAAGTCGCTGAAAACCAAATTGCTCTCGATGGCAAGTTAGCGCATTGCATGGCAGCTCTGCTACCAGTGGGGTGTGTGTGTGTGTGTGTGTGTGAATGGGTGAATGAGACACAGTGTAAAGCGCTTAGGATAACAGCGCTATATAAGTGCGCCATTTACCATTTAATAACAAGTATGGCTTAAAAGTACTGACGGTGTGCAGTGTGTTTGCTTGAAAATACCCCCCAATAGTTAGTAGCGTAGGTAGAGCTAACGGCATAGAATTTCTAGAAAAAATACTAAGATTATTATAACGCGATTATAGCTAACATGGCCGAGTGTAACTACACGCTACAGTTAAACTACACTGCAGTAAAACTATTATTTCATAGTACGTCAATAACGACAGTTATACTAATTCTAATTAAAATAACTAGCTAGCTTAGCCACCTAGCTTGCTAACTAGCTGCACACATTAACCACCTTGCACGAGCCTAATTTTCTTACCTTTGCCACTTTCGGTATTCTCTGCTTCCCTGCCGCGGTGGACGCCATGACTCAAAAATATTATCTTATCACACACAAAAAACCGAAGCCAAAATGAGTTTACAGCATTCAATTTCTTAACCCAAATACAAGACACTCAACGCTATTCTATCAAAACCAAGTTTTCCGCCATAACTTTTCTCCCAGCATTAATTTACCCACCCGTATTACGTCAAGTCCTGCATTCTTCGCTATGATTGGCTGCTCACAAAATATTGCGCAATAGAAAGCTGCCGGTATGATCTGCTCGCCAATCAGAAGGAGGAATGGTATCGCATGCGGAAAGGAAGCGTATGAATACAGGTGGGAAAAGCGAAAAGATATACGACCGTCGAATGTATCCCCTGCACGATAACCGTTTACGTCACAGACGTCATGACGTTTGATAACCATGGTAACGATATGCTTACTCTATATACAGTTTCAAATACAGCATACAGGTTAACAAGAAGGATTAATGAGACAGGCGCGTGAATGGTAGCAATTTATTTGTATTTTCGACACCATGTTGACTATTTAGCATTATGAATGTATGATACAATGTATCAGGAGTGGTAATGGCATTTATATTGTACATCTCATTTCTTTCTTCATCCAGGAGAACATGACGACCATTACTTCATCCACTGGGGAAAAGAAATCAGTAATTGTGAGACGGACAGAGTCCTGTGATGCTCACAAGATCACCGAGCTGATCAGTCCAGCCACTGCAGCAGTGTTTGGAAGAGTGAATGTGATCTACCTGCTGTGAGTGCTGAGGATCATTCACATTCATGCAGGGACAGAAACAACTTCAGTGGCACAATATACATACACATCAATCACATATCATGTAACATCATATCTCTTCATATCTTGCAGACTTGTTTGTTCAGTATGGATTATAGTGCATCTCAAATCAGCATGGATGTCAATTTAAATTCTCCTAACTAATGGCACCGCCTAAACATTGCCTATGTTTATTAATATCTTCTTTTTAAGTAACCTGTAACAATATATTGTAAAGCCGCACAACCAAAATGTTGATTTCACTAGTATTTTGTCTGTATAAAAGGTGCTACACAATGCCACTATCTGCATCTGTTTCGTGATCTAAACAGATTTTTCTGTATCTGTATCCGGATTTAAACCTGAAGATGGTGCGGCCCACGGAAACAGTGAAAGACACTGGGTTTAACAAACAAACAAACAAACAAATAGAAATGTCAATTATCAATCTTTTATTTGCGTTGTGTGTAAATGCGTTCATAAAGGCTGAAAGGCAGACATGGAAGTTATTTTGATTCACTTCTATGGCAGTAGAAATATTTAATAATATCTAATAATGAACATAATAAATGAGCACTAAATCTTCCATGCGCTGAAGCGTTATGGCTGTGCACAAACACACTGGACTGTCCTTCATTTGTTCAATGATGGTTCATTTGTCATAACTGAACGATTAGTTTAAATTTATGGGTTTGTGTTGGCTCACTTTCATATTCTTTAATTAATGCCAATAATATAAAATGACTGGTTTTCTACAAAATGTCCTCAATGATATTCTTCGTCTCTGCCCTAGTGAACTAATGCGAGGTTTTGTTTTTGACAGAGATTCCAAAGCACTTCTATAAGTCACGCCGGATAAGGGCGTCTACTAAATGCTGTAAACGTAATTAAAAAATAAGCAATTTAAACTCGACGGCATATTCCAGATATAAAAACTTGGTAACCCACGCAGATGACATGAAAATGATATGAATTGAAGCTGTTCATGTCAAGGTTTGTATTAGTTAGTTGTCTCCAGCATTCATAGACAAAAAACATGATAGTGGATCAGTTTTAAAATGCGCTCAATCCACCATTACAGGCTTAGATCAATGTTATACTCAGTATCGTGTCAGTGCATGCCTAATTTGGTTTGAATTACTTTGTGTAGATTAATTTTCTATCATTTTGTTTACTGCATTCTCAGGGAAAAAGCTAATCTGGCGGTTACTATAAGCACAGCAAAAAATGAAGTCCTGGCCCATGCTGCGTTCGTGGACCACCCCATTGGTGACCTGGTGGATCAGGCTTCATGGGAGCAGCTACTTCAAACCCATTTTAACACCACAAAGTTCACAGTAGGGAAAATAATGTATCTTATTTGATTCAGTAAGAATAAAATGTTCTGTTGAGATGGCTCATGCTCAAGGTTTTTTTTTTGTTTGTTTGTTTTTAAAATCTCTATAGCCTTTAAACACAATTTTCCTGCATCTATTTGCGGCCCAGCCCAGCTTTTCTATTTCCAGTGCTAAAGAGATTATCAGGTAAACATTTTCAATGGAATACAGTATTTTAGACAACTTTTACATTTCTGAAAAAGACAACATTATTTTGATTTGTTTTGCCTGTCATGCTTTTATGTAGTTAGACTTGAATAAGCCAGACTTCTCTATAGTCATCCAGTTAAGGCCAGTTGAAATCTTGTTTGGGGCAGCGAAAATTACATTTCCACCATGGCAATGTCTTCCTGTTTCCATTCAGAGCCTTTACATTGAATTCTGCAATC
This sequence comes from Ictalurus furcatus, assembly GCF_023375685.1. NCBI lineage: Eukaryota > Metazoa > Chordata > Actinopteri > Siluriformes > Ictaluridae > Ictalurus > Ictalurus furcatus. Next base: position 14,033,066 of record NC_071279.1, read on the forward strand.
AGATAAAGTTAGATTTTACATTGTGAGCTTAAAAGGGTTTACGCAAAGCAGACATGAAGCATGACGTCTCTGTCTTCTTCATCACAACCAGAATCGTGTTCAATGCCATCACAGAGCTGGAATACATCTGCCTCGTCACACCCTACAGCAGCAGCCTTGGTAAGAAAACCACGCAGTACTCAACATCAAGACATTCTCTATGTTGCGCTACTATTATATAAAATGTTTGGATCTAAAACAGTGGGTTTTTGCAAGGTCTTTATGAAGACTTGTTTTACTGGATATATATATATATATATATATATATATATATATATATATATATATATATATATATCCAGTAAAACAAGTCTTCATGCTTTGCTTGTATTTTCTCATTTGTAAGTCGCTTTGGATAAAAGCGACTTACAAATGAGAAAATACAAGCAAAGCGATATATCAAGCAGAGAACAATACAAGTAGTGCTACCATACAAGATCTGTTAATTGAGTTCCAGAAGAAGCAAAGTGCGCAGAGTAGAGGTATAAGTGCCAGAGTAAATGTCTTTTCTTTTTTTTTTTAATGGGTCGGTTAGGTGTTCATGGAAGAGGTGGGTCTTTAGCTGTTTTTTGAAGATGGTGAGAGATTCTGCGGTCCGAATTGAGGTTGAAAGTTCGTTCCACCACTGAGGAACAGTTCGTTTGAATGTTCTTGAAAGGGACCTTGAGCCATGCTGAGTAGGCACTACTAAGCGTCGGTCATTGATTGATCGCAGATTGCGTGAGGGAACGTAAGCCTTCAGGAGAGTGTTGAAGTAGGTGGGTGCTGTTCCATACAAGGTCTTGTAGGTGAGCATCAAGGCCTTGAATTTGATGCGGGCGGCTACAGGAAGCCAGTGGAGGGAGGTGAAGAGGGGTGTGACATGGGTTCTCTTGGGCTGGTTGAAGATGAGATGTGCTGCTGCATTCTGAATCATTTGAAGGGGTTTGATGGAGCTGGCCGGGAGGCCCGAGAGTAGTGAGTTGCAGTAGTTCAGTTCTGAGATAACAAGAGCCTGAACTAGTATCTGTGTAGCCTGTTCTGTGAGGTAGGGTCGGATTTTCTTGATGTTGTACAGGATGAACCTACAGGACCTTGCAATTGTTGAGATGTGGTCTGTAAAGGTCAAGCTGTCATTGAGAATCACCCCAAGGTTCCTGGCTGTCCTGGTTGGCTTGAGTGTGGTTGAGCCGAGCTATACAGTGAGGTTGTAGTTGATTGAGGGACAGGCTGGGATGACAAGAAGCTCAGATTTTGCCGGTTGAGCTTAAGGTGGTGTTCCCTCATCCAGACCGAGATGTCCGACAGGCAAGCAGAGATACATGCAGAGACGGATGGATCATCAGGCTGAAAGGACAAATAGAGCTGGGTGTCATCAGCATAGCAATGATATGAGAAGCCTGGAGCCTATCCCAGGAGGCATGGGGCACAAGGTGGAGGACACCCTGGACAGGGTGCCAATCCATCGCAGGGCACAATCACATGCACATTCACACACCCATTCATACACTACGGACACTTTTGGACATGCCAATCATCCTACCATGCATGTCTTTGGACTGGGGGAGGAAACCAGAGTACCTGGAGGAACAAAACTTTATAAAGACTGTAATATGTGCAATATTTCCTTTGCTGTTTTTCAGCTGTTTTTCAATATTCCCCACTTTTATGATCTTATTTTAATGTAATTCATGTAATTAACTTGCCCGAGTTGGTGGTAAACGATGGCAACGCCAAAGTGCTTGATGATACCGCTTTATAGTTCTGGACCAGCAGAATTTCAGTGCTGAACATGTACCAACTTTGCTGGCCAAGTGTTGAACAAGCGTTAAAGTGTTGAACAATTCCAGATTTGGCCAGATGTGGTCAAAAGTGCTCATACAATAGAACTAAGAATTACGAGAGCAGCTACACAGAGCCAGTGCTGACACTCAGCTGTAATGTTTTTCTTTAGAGCCAGCTCTGATGGACATTTTCGAGCCCATGCCCTGCGTAACAGAGGAAGTCCAGGGTGGTGCGTTCGTGTGCCACAGACACAACTACTGTCCAAGACTGCATGTGCGCAGAGCCAGGTGCTTACACTTCACACACACACACACACACACACACACACACACACACACACACACACACACACACACACACACACACACACACACACACACACACAGAGTGTTCATTACATTAACACTTGTGCAGGCTGCAAAAAGAAATAACCTGAGAGATATCCTCCTGTTACAGTACAAGACTTAGAAGATAAAGTACACATGCAGTTTTCACAATCCTGAATAACTCTGAGTTTGCTAAATTGCCAATATTTAATTAATATTCACAAATAAACACATAGTGAGCCATGCAGCAGCAGGTGGGACATGCATACATGGCAGTTTTTAATGGTCCACACTGACGAACTACGCTTGCTAGCGATGATCAAACTTCTCTGTCCTGAAGACCTTCTGCAGAGGAAAACTTACTGACTGGTACAACGCCACTGGAGACTCCTTCCATCCATCCATCCATCTTCTACCGCTTACTCCTTCTTCAGGGTCGCGGGGGAACCTGGAGCCAATCCCAGGGAGCATCGGGCACAAGGCGGGGTACACCCTGGACAGGGTGCCAGTCCATCGCAGGGCACAATCACATGCACACTCACACACCCATTCATACACTACGGACACTTTAGACACACCAATCAGCCTACCATGCATGTCTTTGGACTGGGGGAGGAAACCGGAGTACCCGGAGGAAACCCCCGCAGCACGGGGAGAACATGCAAACTCCGCACACACATGGCCCCGGCGGGAATCGAACCCCGGACGAGACTCCTTCCATAACTGTTAAATCAATATATCTATTTTTTTCTTTACAGGAAAGTTCACTCTATCAAAGTGTATTTGCGTACCTTTATTAAACACCAGCACATATTTGAAATCTGTTTATTATTAGCCGTACAAACCCTGCGAACAAGTTGTTACTATAGAAACAATAACATATTAGAATGAGCGCATAAATATAAGCATTTGGCTTATCCAGAGTGACTTACATTTATCTCATGTATACATTTGAGAAGTTGAGGGTAAAGGGCCTTGCTCAATGGCCCAGCAGTGGCAGTTTGGCAGTGCTGGGATTTAAACTCACAACCTTCCAATCAGTAGTCCAATGTCTTAATCCCTGCACTACCATTGCCCGAGTGAACCTCTGCTTTCACAGTAAGTGGTAGCTCAGTGATTAAGACGTTGGACTTCTGATCGTAAGGTTTTGAGTTCAAATCCCAGCTCTGCCAAGCTCCCACTGTTGGGCCCTTGAGCAAGGCCCTTAACTCTCAACTGCTCAGTTGTATAAATGAGATAATTATAAGGCGCTCTGGATAAGGGCATCTGCCAAATGCTGTAATGTAATGTAATGTATTTTACCTTGCAGCCGGCACTACTGTCAGAGCTCGTGTTATGGAAAATGCATCAACATGTTCTGTCCAATCAAATTCTAGAATTCAAAAGTGCTGTGGTATAATTAAGCACAAGCAAAAGTGCTGTTGTACTGAACATCAACATAGCCATTATTCAACTGTAGGCCTGAGGCCACAGGCACCATTGTTCATGCAATACTGCGTAATTGGCTTTATTTGTCTACAATTATTCACACATAGGTGAAGTCAAACATCATAAACGGTTTACATGGCTATACTAAGGTTATCTTCCTCAGGATACTTCTAAACTTTCTAGTTTGTGTGACAAATGCTTAATTTTTTGCACTGTTTTTGGGGGGGAGAAAAGAGAGCATCTGAGCTGATTTACGATGCTAGTTTAGTCAGATAGTGTATAACATGATGTGATGTGATGTGATGTGATGTGCTGTGATGCAGGGTAGAAGATCTCACTGACCTCACATCCTTAGAGCAGATGAAGACTGTGAGTGATTGCTGGCCTGTGCCAGACACCCTGGCTGAGAAAATTGAGGCTGAGGATGAGATGAACCATGTAGCTGTGTTTGAGGTCAGTCAAAAAAAAAAAAAAAGATTAAAGTGCTTTTACATAATGTTATTTAAAATGAGTTAAAAATTTTTTCAAAAATTTATATTTCAGTAAAATATGAGCTGTTATTATAGAAACAAGAACATGTTAGAATGTGTGCAATAATATAAATGTACCATTCATAGAACTACTGTCTGAGCTGTGTGGCTATACATTTTTATATAGTATGTATTCATGTATTTATATAAATGTTTTAATTAATTACTATACTATGCTAAAAGATCTTTGAAAACAAACTGTGCGATCACACACTAAAGTTAAAAACTATTACTTACTAAGCATTTTTTTTATTACTTCAACTAAAATGCAGGCAGGGAGTAATCAGACGTTCCTTGTATTAATGTCCATGGAACTGAAACCCTTGCTGGAGGTTCGAATTTCATATCAGTATGTACACTTGAGGCTACAGATGCTTTTGCATAAATCTAGATGAATGTGTGTGTGTGTGTGTGTGTGTGTGTGTGTGTTGTGTGTGTTGTGTGGGTTTTGTTGTTGGGGTGTGGGGGGGTGGGGTGGGAATGGATACTGGGGGCGCTCTTCCCTCAGGAACACCACAATGTCCCCCTCCTTTCATACTGACATGTGTTCATAGCAGCATATGGCAGATGAGAGTGAACGGCCAGCCAAAACATGCTCACACTCAGCACGCTGAGGCCAGACATCTGTAGCATTTCTGCAGTTTTGTGTTTGCATCTCTCTCTCTCTCTCTCTCTCTCTCTCTCTCTCTCTTTTTCTCTCGCTCTCTCTCACTCTCTCTCTCTCTCTGTCTGTCTTTCTTTGCACGCAGCAATCTGCTCCAAATCGTCTAGCACAGTTATGAAAGTGACACTCCATGGAATGTCATAAATTATTCACAGGGCTTTTTGTTGTTTTTCCACACTAAGGCTTTTTAAATATTTTATTCCATTTCAACTGCACAGAACGTGCTGTTCCTTTTTTTTAATGAGAGGATCAGCATTAAAGGTAAATCAACAGGTCAAAGTAAATAATTAAAAAAAAAAAAAACAGTCATCGGTTGGTCAATGGATAATGCCATAAATAAACAACCAAAAAACAAACAATAAGACAATTATCTAAATAAATGAAGGAATAAATGGAGGAATAAATGAAGGAATAAAGGCAGGAAGGAAGGACAAACAGAAGGACAATGGTAGTGTAAACCTCACAAGAGAGAAGGAAAAAAACAAGCCACAAAAACAAATAATGTTTTGAAAAGAAAGGAAGGAAGTATAAAGCTAAAAAAACAGGAAGAAGTGTAATAAGCAAATGTAAGAAAGAGAGAAAGAATGAAAGAAAAGTAAAGAAATTAAACAAGGGACAAAAAAATGAAAAGTACACATTTGTGTATGTGTGTGTGTGTGTGTGTGTGTGTGTGTGTGTGTTTGTTTGTGTTTATTCAGAATGACGGCCTTGCCGTTGGCTTCATCATTGTCTCTGGTAAACTGAACCTGTTGCTGCTGAACAAGGAATATGAGCTTGGGCCCTTTGATGGACTGAGAAAGAAGAAAGCAGAGAAGCGAAGTGAGGATTTGGATCCTGAATCGCAGCCAGAGGAATCCACAGTCAACATCGCTGATCCTCACCCACAGTCTGAGGTCAATGATCTGAGTCACACCGGAATCACAGTTCAGCTCGGATCGTTATTAGGGTTATTCAGAGCTCAGAATTCAGCCAGTGCTTCATTATTAAATGACATTATCAACCTCATTTCATCACTAATGATCTTACAGAACCCTAATTACAGATTAGTGCACACTTCTTAGACATATGCATGACAGAAATTTACATTTATATTTATATATTTATATATTTACATAGGGCATTGGTATCTCAGTGTTTAAAATGTTAGACTACTGATCAGAAGGTGATGAAGCTGCCATTGCTGGGCCCTTGAGCAAGGCCCTTAACCCTCAACTACACAGTTGTATAAATGAGATAAACGTAAGTTGCTCTGATATGGGTGAATCCAATCCAAACAGAGCTCAGCAGTTCCACTTCCACTAATTAGCATACAACCTTAACTAAGCACTAAACTGTCATTATTAACCATTCTGAAAATATTCAATAATCTTTTTTTCAAAGCACCTTTTCCCTTCCTTTGCTTGCATCAAGTATGTTTGGGTCATAACTGGTTATATCTGTCTAGAAAATAGTTTAACACCTCAACTTTCAAAACCCCCCCAAATGGTTCACTATAATATTGATTAAAGTCTGACACAGTGAACGCCAGACTTTAATCAGGTTGTTGGATAGCTACTGTATATGTCATAGTGAAATGGATATAAGCCTGTTCATTTTAGTTTGTAATCAGATCCCAGATGTTAAAATGTCTGTGATGCTCCTGTGCTGCATTCACAATGGAACACAACAGAATCCATCTATATACAAATGTCATAATTTCACAAAACCTAGCAGGAAGCGTGAAATAAAAACAGGATTTAACTACAAAACCCCTTGGTATAGTGCAATTATCAGTAAGCAGAAACCATTATAATTGCACCACTTGCCTTTAAATGTATAGTCTCTGGTTTCAGTACAGCTCTGGTTGGAAAACATGTGGAAGATTGACAAGCTAAATTGTTTACAAATGTCATATATGTTTATTTTTGCGGGTGGGGGTGGGTGTTTAGGGGGAACAAAAGACCTGAACAAAAGACAAAAGACAAGATAATCTGCTACTCATGTGTGCTACTCATGGGCCTGTGAAATGAAATCTGCTACTCATGGGCCTGTGAAATGACCAGAAGTTTGTTAGTTTGAGTCCCAGGACTGGCTACGGTAGATGAAAGAAATGCACTGAACACATATCAGAGCTACTGTCTTGTTAAGCTGCAGCTGGTCCTTGAGCAAGACCCTTAAACCCTAAATGATGCACCCAAGAGTCCTGTGCTCAGAACATGTACATTCCTTCATATATTAGAATAAACATTAGTATATGTTAAAACAACAATTCCTATGCAGCCATACAACTGTCACTAATGCGTATATTTTAAATTACTGCCATTTTGTTTGCGTTTAAATCAGGCAGAGCCCGTTACAGCTCATAGAACAGAGAGCAGAGGAAACGGCGCGGCCACAGAAGCAGAAGATAATGCTTTCTTGATCCAAATACAAATTGATAAGCGGTTTGAAACAAGGTAAGCTCATCTGCACATTACTTATCACTCTACCAAATGAAGCTTTGCTAAGCTACATGTACTGTTAACTAACTTTAACTGTTGCCTTGTTGTGTTTAGTTGCGAAAGTTTTGAACATGATGCCACAATCTGTTAAAGTAGGTCTTTTTAAATAATTTCAACAGGTGATTACAGGGTTGGCGAAGGCACGAACAGTGTTTACATGTCTGAAACATTAACAATGCAATGAAACATTATTTTATATTGGCCCTACTGTGACTGGAATGCGCTGGTTCAAATATGTTACCGTTTCTATAGTAACAGCCAATTCACAGGGATGTACAGTATATAGCAGATGGTCCACATAATCTAAGGTTAATAATAAGTGTAGTGAAAAGAAAAACAAGCAATTGTTGATAACTTTTTTTTTTTTTTATAATTGAAGATTGTTGAGAAGTTTTCTGTGACATGTTTATTTAGCATTTTTGGAAGGAGTCTCCAGTGTCAGTGCTTTGTAACAGTCTGAGGTAAAACTGTAAAGTATCATGATAAAAAAAATTTTTATGGACTTTTTTATGTTTAGGTTTCTCAATAACATTACAAGCTGTGTTTTTATTGTTATTGTTAATGTTATTATTATTATTTCTTCTTATTTTGGGGGGTTTGGGTAAGAGACACTGCTTATCACAGTTATAAGAGATAACAGGGCCTTACTTATTCCATGGACGTTCCACAGCATCAAACATACCTACAAAAGGAGAAAAAAATATTATGCTCTTTTCTATAAGAAATATATATATATATATTGGCAAATTGCAGTGGTATAAGAGTAATGAAAAACTTTGTGATGTGTTGTTATGGAAACACATTTCATGTTGGGCCTCATTACACCACTTTGTCATTAATAATTTTCCCATAAGCATACCTTATGTTTTATTTCTTACTTTATACCCCTATACATTTTTTTAACCTATTTTATTAGCAGTAAAAATCTTTCTTAAGAGCTTTATTCCATGTAATTACCATGAGGGTCAATATTACCTGAACATCCACAACAGAATAAGCAAGTCAAGCACATAAAAAGTTAATGTAGGAAAAAAGAAATCATTTTAGTCTTACTATAAAATAAAGTAGTTCACTGTGACCTGAAAAGAGTATAAGGGGTGGTGAGTATTTCCCCTGGTGATGCAGTGTATATGGATGGAAACTTTCCTCCCTTTGGCTTTGCTCCAGTGGCTTTTGCTTAAGATCTGTTATGGTGTAAATGGGGGGGGGGGGGGGGTATTGCTCATTGGCTCATGCTGGGTACAGCTTTCTGCCGCTTTACTCCCCAGCTGTTGCAGAATATGGAGTCCGCTTGCTCCCTGCTGAGAGTGAGCATGTAATTAATGAGCCGAATGCTTAAAGTGACAGCGAGGCGAGAGGAGAGGGGTTGAGCGCACAGATTGGCTGGCCACAGACGCTGTAGTTAGCGTCCAACATGGCAAATTTTCACTCTGCTTTCAACAAAGAGACGCTGTGCAATACAACTTTCTGCTCTTTTTCCCCCCTCATGCTTTTATTATTCATTCCCTCACAGGGCTGCTGATTGCTTGCCTTATGTTTTTCAACTTTTCCCGGTGAGTACACACTTCCATGCAGTAAAACACGTTCCTATTTAATGTAAAAGACAGAGTCGATCAGCCGAGAATATTTTTGGATTTTTGTAGAAGAAAATGCAACAGCACCACTAATATTTGTAAGAAAAGTACACAGAATGGTATAAAGAAGTGAGACTGGGGCTGATTTCTTACTAGCCCAGACTGTAGATTCATGCAGCCTATCGCTGACAGTTGTGTCAGGTGATTACACAGATTGAAATGCCTCTAAGTTTTGATCTCGATTTGGGGAGATATTTTTCAGCCCGCTTCACTGATCAGCGGTAATTGATAAGGTGAGGTGTACTTGAAATACAGTCATGGGTGTAAAGAACCCTACAAATTACACAAAGAAACACACTCTAGCTGAACTTACAGAATCAATACAAACTGTTGCATTTGTTACTTCCTATTGCGTAAATGCTTATATTAAAAAACAGAAACGTGGATTAATTGTCCTTAAGTTACAGTAAAGTAAAATGTTTCATGCGCCTTAAAGACTGGGTACATTATGTGTGTGGCTCAGCAGTGTAGGTATAGCTGTTTTATGGGATGTTTCTGTTTGGTCTGGGGAATCAGGAACAAGATTTCTGCATTATATTGGTGCATACACTGGATTCGGATTCCCCTCTGCTCCAGACCTTCATCAGAGCCATGCCACGTGACTGCAGACACCGTGATCTTTACATCTTCCACCGCTCAGGCCTTCTCAAGTAAACATCTACAATTATTCTTTGAAGAAATAAAGGATAGTATATTTTTATTATCATATGATCTACTGTATATACATGTATAATATGTGGCAAAAGATCAGCCATCATGCATCATTAATGTACATGTACTGTACATGCAGACAACACATAAATGCAGAACACACAGTACACACTAACGGTGCTGACTCTTCTGCAACAAAAACAATTTACATTTATCCACTCTTACATACAAGTCAGGCAGAACACAGTTCAGTTTCTTTATCTGTACATTCCACAGATATTTTGTATTGCATTAATGACAGTTATAAATAGAGGTCGACCGATAGTGGATTTTACTGATACCTATAAAAAAGTTGGGCAGTACCTCTAAATTGATACATATAAATTGAACCAAAAAGTAACGCTCCAAATAACAAATAAATATAGAGACATCCAAAATGAATCAAAAAACACTTCAAATAATACAACAAAATTTGTCAGTGATAGTTTTTATTTCGCCTCTAGAGACCGCTCTCGTTCTGTATAATGACAGCGGACCCTTCTCAACTGCTCTCGCAACGGACACAATCAGGAAAAACTATTAGTGTGGATTTTTGCCAATAAGTGATAGTTCCAGCAATTGGTTATCTATGCCAATTAATTGGCAAAACCGATCAATCGACCTCCAGATTTAAAGGACCCAAACACAACCGTAATGAAATGGAAATGTACACTAGTTAAAATTGTGTGTGTGTTTTTTTTTTTTTTAATTATATTGTGGTTTTGATAGGACGATAGAAGTGCGTGCTGTGGTTTCTGAAGATAAATCCGCAATTCAGGAACTGGTTCCTCAGCATGAAGTTCTGATGGAGGATCTGGATCTATTCCTCCACCGAGACCCAGTTAGTCTTGACTCACATGTGCACACATGATAAAAAATTGAGATATACTGTACAACGCAACACAGTATTCATGAAAGCTTTTATTTTTTCATCCACAGGACGTTCAGGCATTTGTAGCACAGGTCGAAGACCAGATAATCGGTGTGTTGGTCATTAAAAATGAGCAGGTAATTATAGGGATTATATAATTTAACGTTACTGATTATATTATGTAGGATATTACATGGTGCAATATTACACCTCTCAGAAATCAGAAATTAGTTTTGTTGATGGATTTAACCCTTAAAAGTCTGTGATGGCACCCATGTCTTACCCATGTCTTACCCATGTCTTAGAGACTTAACTTATCCGTAAATGAATGGGGGAAAACCTGTAGCTTCATACTTTAGCATTAAAATAAAAAGGATGTGCTTTAAGCTCCAACGTAGCACAACAATAAAGTGTTCGGGAGATCATAAATCCCGCTGCTGCCACAGCCATACATGAAATGAGAACAAAATTGTCCGTGTTCTTTGCGTTTGAGGGATGGCATAAACACTCTCTCACCCACTGTCAATCACAGGGACACTAACCAATCGTGGACATCTGTGAGCTCGTGCATGTGGAAGAGTGCTTTTCTGTATGATGTAGTGCAACAGTTGACTAGCTTCACATGTCTTAGAGGAAGCACGTGTTAGCCTTCACCCTCCCCAGTCTGTAGCTGTCATATGATGGGGAGGGGAACGCTGGCTGGTGGGTGGGAACTGGCAGGTGACCAGATTGGGTAGAAAATAGGGATATAATTTGTTACATTATAATTGGTTATAATCAATCTCCCCAACACCAAAAAAACTTGTAGGCAACCTTACAACAGCATTTTTTAGTTTGGTCAAAGTATCCTCCTCTCCCTCAGGACATCGAGTACATCCGAGCCAACTACGACATTGAGAACTTTGTGTACTTCAGTCATCACCAGCGTGAAGAACATGGCCGACTGTGCCAGTTTGCCCTGAACCCCATCTTCCAGCATTATGCCAAGCACTTCCTCAAGGAGGCGCTGCGCCTCGCTCACAAATCATGCCTGTACTATCGCGTCTACCCATCTTACCACAGTGACAAGGTTGGTGCAGTGCTGTTTTCCTTAAGCATCTGTTGCTCTCGATATCTCTCTCTCTCTTTTTTTTCTCTCTCTTTTTTCACTCACTTTCTCAGTGGTCAGAAATCAAGTGTTGATGGCTTTGCTCTCCTCTAATGCAATGTTGAGTTCTAGAGAGCTTCACTCTCAATGTTTTCTCTTAATTACTCCAGACACACACAAGCCAGATTGAGGGATGATGAGGTGTAAATAGAATTATAGTAAACTAACCCAGGAGAAATGGAGGAGGTGAAAAGAGCATGTCAGCTCCTGGTAATACAGTATTCAACAGGGCATGAATCCTTTCACATCGCCTTCCTTCAAGACACTTTTGTGAAATTTTCTGCCATCACTATTTCACTATGCCTAAGCTGCCATTTCAATGACAGCTGGGTGCTTTTTGGTTTTTGCAGAGAGTCACTGCCCACTCCCTGACAGCAGTGCTGAGCTGTATGGTGCCAGTGCGCCCACGACGCCAGATCATCTACCCACTGGAGGATTTGGGCATCAATGCACCTTCCACTTTCATCACCACAGAGCAGGTCAGATACAGCTACAGCACAGCCAAATGATAGCCCTCAGACAGGAATAGTGTACACACAGGTCTGAGCTTTTCACAAGCTACTCAGAGTTAGTTTCTCAAATTCTGATGGATGGATGGATGGATGGATGGATGGAGTACTTAAGTGGTCCCTGAGGGAAGTTGTTATGTCACATCAGTACTAGATAGATAGATAGATAGAGCAAGACTGAACAAATTATGAATAAAGAGTAGTCCAAAGGGAGAAACAAACAAAGATCAGTACAAATGATGAGTATCACAAACAAAGATCAGTACAAATGAAGACCAATATGGAGGAAGAGCAGAAGGGAAGTTATGAAGGGCAGTACAACTCAAGATCAGTTTGACTGAAGATCAGTAATGAAGCGCAGTGTGCACTTAGTTTAGATTCTACTTACAGTTTTAAAAAACAATGTGCATAAAAGAAGTGCCATTCCTCATTCCTGTTTTATCATAACATACTAATGCAGAAATCATAAGTTATGGCTAAATAGCAGTCCTTCCAGGATTTTGTGATTTAGCAATCACAGAAATGAATGTAAAATAAATGAAACTCCACAATATTTGGAGGAGCTTGCAATTTTTCAGAATTATCTGCAGATTTGTTCCAAGATGCATAATGTGACATCATCACAAGGCACCATGTGATGTCATTACAACGCGCGCTCAGGCAAAGCCCACATCAATTCACATGTGTCGAACATGAGTACAGCTAAAAGGTGTAATTTACTAACAAACATCACTGTGAAGAACCGTGGAAAACAATTTTGTGCAATTGCAATTTCATCAGTTCAAGTAGTTTTCCCCACAAAAAAAGCACAACAAACTAAAAAAAAAACCCACGCAAATTGCATCGCAAATTTTGAAAAATGCCACAGCAAACTCGAGCATTTTTGGCCACAACAATTAAAAAAAACCCTTCGAAATCCCGTATGGACTGAAATAGGAATGAGGGGCAAACAAGCTTAATATAATTCAATAAGAGAAAAGTGAAATAATAGAAGTCGTACATGGGGGATTCCAGGGAAGAACCTGATGAAATCTGCAAACCATCTGAAAATGGGTTGGAACAGGACAATGAGTCCAAGCATGTGGTTAGAATTACTATAAACTACTATGGCTTGCTAGGAGTGTGCCAAATCCAATTGAAAATATATGGAATGACTTGAAGGTCGCTGAAGGTCGCTGTCCATCAGCAAAAACCAGCTAACCTCTACCAGTTTGAACAGTTCTACAAATAGGAGTGGAGGAAGATCTCCAAATCCCGGAGCCAAACTTTTAGAGAGCTACCCAAACAGACTGCTAGCTGTAGCTGCTGCCAAAAATTTCTGACTCTGTGGGTCGTATACTTGAAAAATTAGGAAATTTTCGTTCTGTCAATTTAATTAAATTTCCCCTAAATTAAAATGCATTCATGTGGTATGCTGTATTGTTTGGATCAGGGGGGAAAAGTTCCATTTAAATCCATTAAGTTTACCTAATCTGCTGCAAATGTAAAAATGTTATAAGGAGGCATATTCATGTTCTATCTCTAACTGTAGTAAAGGTGATTCTTGCTGGAATTAGTGTAAACAAACATTTTAGCCTACAACATTATTACTATATTACTATAGCCTTATGCTTTCTCATATTGATTTATAACCACATAGTTTCCTTAAAACCTCTCCTTTAATCATTATAAGTGAAAACAGAGACAATGTCTCTGATACATAAATGTGAACTTCTACCTACAAAGGGGGGAGGAGGCACCGCAAACTTTCAAACAAGAAACTGCAGCTTTCCCAAGCCAGCAGAGGGCGCTGTTGAGCAATCGGAGTTTGGTCAATTTCTGCTTTAATTCTCTTGCAAAATTTGGTCTTTGGTTAGACAATATATGATGATGATGATGTTAAACAAACAAACAAACAAACAAACAAACAAATAAAAATGAGTCTGTGTATTTCTACTGAAGGCTACACAGTTTTAATAAACTTTTTCCCAAACTGAATAATTCAAACCTCACTCTGTTGCCATTTCAATCTCACCCTCCATTTATTGTTTAATTTGTAAGTAGATACCGTGATGTACTGTAGTGCTGCACAATGAAACATATTTTGATCCTATTTTAACCAACACTTTCCCAGAACTAATTAAGTACAATTGACTGCAAAGTGAATTGGATATTGTCTGGTATGTAAGGAATAAATTACATGGGGTGTTTTTTTTCCCCATTCAAATATAACCAACGACGGCGTGGAGTTACGGTTACCGCCCCAAAGAAATGATAATGAGTGCATTAATATAAACCTACTGTATGGTTTGTGTCACAGCTGGCACTATTGTCAGAGCTGCTGTTACAGACAATTAATCAACCCTTTTTAACTAATCACTGCTTTAACTGTCTGACCAGTCACAGCACACACTGACCACTTTCTATTCTCTGCTTCCCAAACATGCTGAGATTTCACACATGGAACCTCTAAACCATGAGCTCTCCCATATATTCATAACACAGATTTATTTTTTTTACCAAAAAACTATTCAGATATTAGGCACATTTCTTTATTGAAGAAGCATTTTGGAGCGTTTTATTATTCCTGAGGTTTACACACACAAAACTCAAATCAGATACACTATGAAAATGAAGCGTGTTATTCTTTTGTATCATATTAAGACCATTTGCATGTAGATGTAAGTTGACATATTTCCTCTTTTGGAAAAAAAGCATTTCATTCCTTTAAGTGAGCAGTAAATAATGTTTTTAACTACAATAATTAGTAACTGCAATAATAATACATTTTAACATACAGTATATTACATAACTTTGATATAAAATCAGTCAAATCAGTAGTATCAGTCAAATCAAGGACAAATGCCAATATGTTGCACAGTATTAAGCACAGAGGCAAAGCTAATAAACATTAGGGGAAGTACACTATGGTGGGGGTACACTTATGATACATGATACATACTTATGAGGCCTATGATTGGTGGCTTACATATTTATATATAGTTAGGAATGTAGGTGTATGTGTACTTATAATGTACTTACAAAATACCTGTTCGTTCTGTCGATTGAGTGATAAAATGTCAAAAGTGCAAGAAAAATGGCAGATTTCACAAAATTCAAGAATTGTGTATTATGGTCATTATAATTATGATTTTCATTAGCTATTATCATTCAGTCCCAACATACCGAAAAGTGTCACATGGTGTTGTACAGTTATTATGCTATGAATTTTTCATACTGTTTCATGCCTGCTTATAACCGTATTCGGAAAGCCGTTTTGCCAGGGGTTATTTAATGGTGCAGGTTAATGGAGCAGATGGCCTCAGTGACAGATGGAAGTGGAAAATGTTTACTGCTGGTGTTTAACAGGTAAAACAGCGTTCTTATCCATGCTGCATCAGCTGCTCCACCTGCGTATGTTTACCTGCCTGACCCAACAGCAGCCAGCCATGTGTATATATACTGTATGTATATGTATGTGTGTGTGTGTATATATATATATACTGTATATATACACACACATGGCTACTATCTCGCTAAAGCCAAATTCAAATTTCATTTAAAGCAGCAGATCATCATATATAATACCTTATTTTATTACTGAGGTAACTAGGTATTTATCTAAATATGAAAATATGTTTAGATATGCAAACGACAACCTTGCTTATATATAATACCTTACAGCTACTTTTATTCATTTTTTAATGATAAAAATATGTTGAAATTCATTTAAAACTAGCACAAATGTATGACAAACACTAGCATGTTATGATTTTAAAGTCAGATTTGATTTGAATTTCACTTTCATACTGCAGTTTGCTTAATGGAAACATTTAGCAAAAAAAAAAAAAAAGAAAAAGAAAAAGAAAGAAATTTGTTTAATTTCATTTACTTTTTACTCAAAATCCATCAGTCAGGACATGTTTGGCATATTTAGTTTTGCATAGGAGTTACAAGGCTAACGTAGCTAAGAAGAAAAGAAAGGTGATAGCCTCTAGTTGAGCATATCATTTGGTATTACCCTTCTGTCATCAGACTCAAGCCCAAGGTTTGAAAGCAGATTTGTACGTCAGTGAGAATGTTCTGATCACATTTAATATAGACTTATTCTGTTATTTTCTCAAAAGATCCTGTTGTTCCAAGAGTGTGATTTAGGAATGCACTCTGCACAATTCTAAACTGGAGGCTATAAGCTTTCCTTACTTGTTCGCAACATGAGCATCACAGGTCCACTGCAAAACTACAGAACCAAGCTAAACAAATGCACTTGTGTATTAAAAATAATTGTGTAGAGAGTATTGACAGTTTTTCCAACATGAGCATAAATTCCAAAGTACAGTTATATAAGATCTCGGAGGCAGGTTATGACCAGGTGTGATATACCTGCATGTATGTGTATGTGTGCGTGTGCGTGTGTGTGTGTGTGTGTGTGTATGTGCAATGACATGGTGCATTAGCAGCTCCAAACAAGCTGCTGCTGCTCTTCCACACTCTATCTCCATTAGAAAGCTCCATTTGGTAGCGCAGCAACCGTGGTGTCCAGGCAGCGGCCGAGATAAGAGCATGCCTGCTGGCTTAGCGTTCAGTAAAGCCCTGCATCCCGCATGCACACGGATTAATCAGGTTTAAAACACCTGTTCACTTTCTTTGTCAACAGCAGATCGGGTTACGGTTTGCCATTATGCCCCACGCTGCTTCTGCATGTCCATGAAGGGACGAAGGGCAGACTGCTGCACCTGCTTTTCTCTTTACCTGCAGAACAAGTACAGTTCGATGTCATTCAGGTTAAGTCAGGATGAATGACCTTTAAGGGATTTTAAATGTAAATCTTTATAAATCCATGCAGTAGATAATCCAATTGTAGATATACAGGGACATTTAGAAAGAGTAAGGAAAGGCTATTATTATTAAGGCCATTACCACCCCGAAGTATATTATTTTTATATGACTGCATGTCCCTAGTGCTTAGTGCACATCCCTCTTACACCGCAGTGATTCTCCATCGATTACAATTTCTCATTTATTAATAAACAGCACTTCACATTTTTTTAATCATTTATAGTTATGTTTAATCTTATGGAAATTCTGTGAGATAAGTTATCACTTATGATATAGCAGCTATAAACAGTTGTTCCTTCACCAAAATGTTTTTTTCCCCTCTCTCTTCAAGTTAAAAGGCAAAAAAAAAAAAAAATGTAGCTTGTCATGTAACTGAGAAACTGGAAAGCACAAAGTTATCTTTCCTGAAGACTCTTCTGTGATGGAAAACGTACCAATCATTTAAAAGCACTGACACTGGAGACTCCTTCCATAAATGTTAAATTAACGTCTCCTAACAGAAAACTTCACCATATTAATGATTATACATTTTTCTTTGATAAATAGCAACACATTTTCTGAATCAGTTTATTATTACAGTCCGGTTAAATTCTCAAATCTGATTGGTGTGCATTATGTCTGTGTAACCGCACGGCTTAGACAATAGTTCTAGCTGTGACATGAACGATAGGTTCACCAATGTGTTTTCATAAGAAATGTATTTTGTATTAGCAGCCATTAGCCTAAAAGATTAGACTAAGAGAGCCTAAACCTAACTAATAACACCCCTCTACTGAAGGTACACCGATCAGCCATAACATTAAAACCACCTGCCTAATATTGCGGCACCAAGACTTTATCAGCAGATCCTTTAAATCCTGTAAATTGCGAGGGGGGACCTCCATGGACTGCTGCGCAGCACCATACTCAACAAGCTGCGATGTAATGCGTATTCTGACACTTTCTATCATAACCAGCATTAACTTTTTCCACAATTTGTGCTACAATAGCTCTTCTGTGGGATCAAACTAGATGGACTAGATGGACCACTTTTGGTAGGTACTAACCACTGCATACTGGGAACACCCCAGAAGGCTTGGTGTTTTGGAGATGCTCTGACCCAGTCGTCTAACCATCACAATTTGGCCCTTGTTAAAGTTGCTCAGATCCTTACGCTTGCCCATTTTTCCTGCTTCCAACACATCAACTTCAAGAACTGACTGTTTACTTGCTGCCTAACATATCCCACTCCTCGACAGATGCCATTGTAATGAGATAATCAATGTTATTCACGTCACCTGTCCGTGGTTTTAATGTTATGGCTGATTGGTGTATATGACTAAATATAATGACATTTTCCTCAATAAATAAAACCGATAGATAAATATCAAAGGTGAAACTTTTGTAGGAGAAAATATTGAAATACTGTATATAACATAGACAAACGTGTTTGCAGTGTTTCCTAGCAGATGATCAGGAAGTTGATTTTGGAGCGAAACTAACCTTGTGTTTTTTTTTCCCAATTCTCGTCCAGGATTTCAGGCTCCACAAATCACTTCAATTAGGCCTTTGTAAAAGCCCTCAAAACTCAGCCATTGATTACAGGATTTTGCGCAGGAATAAGAGGGTCAATACTGACGAGTGTGCAATCAGTTACATTGCCTTATGTTGTGATGATAAATTGCGTCGTCTCTTTTAGTACTTTTCTCTCTTTTTTCTGCGCCCATGCTCAATCAGACAAGGTGTACTACAGGAGCAATTCATCAAATTATCCTTGCATAAGGACCAATTAGAGCTGGAGATTAGGGATGGAAATGATTGGGAGGGTTTGATGGTTTGAATGGATTCAAATGCCACTGGCATATTCTACATGTTAAATCTTTAGAAATCATTGCACTACAGTATGTAACAAGAAAAGCAGAAAGCCTGAGTAGTCTACATCAGTAAAGCTCAACAATTTTTGCTCCATTTGTATTACAGAGTGGACCTTTGAAACATTAGGGAATTTCAATATATTACATTTGACAGCTTCTTACTTTTTTTTTGGTGTGTAAGTGCTTTGTGAAAAGCACGGTATGGACTGGTCCATTCCATTAGACTATTATCATTAGGGACTGGGAGACTCACAAAATGTGTGCAGGTAATCAGTATAGCTTTTAAGGATGCAGTAATTTTTGTTAGCTGGAATTTGTTGGTTAAGTGAAAGATGGTCCGTTGCGGCAATTTAGCTGGCCTTGTTATGCATATGTGCCTTAATAGAGCTGTCACACGCTGTTTCTTACTCCTGTCTGTCTTCCCCAGGTCCCCTACGCACTGAATCACATTAACCGGAAGCTCACGATGGAGCCCAAAGTTAACATCAATGCCAAGATTGTGGTGGTAGGAGCTTCGGACACTGGCTTGGCCTTTCTGGAAGCTCTCGCATTCTGGTAAGGATTATACATAATGAATCAGACAAAGCATGTTTGATGAAGCCACTGGATCAACACAATATTAAGGGAGGTTTATAGCTGTCAGTTTAACATCATGCAAAGCACCTAATTCTAAACCATGTTTGTCTTGAAAGACACAGCAATACTATACTATAAGCTATAATACTAAACTGGAACTCCAGGTTATTAGATATGTTATAAATACAGTATGTATTTGCTACTTTTAACTGATTTAAACTCTGTTGTGTACTTTTACGTTTTTTTTCTTTTTCTTTTCTTTTTTAATAGACAACAGTGTCAGATACTTCAAAAGGCCTGCTTGAGATACTGAACAGCTCAAAATAAGGGCTTTGAGGAAAGTCTGTGTTGCATGTTGATAAACCTTTACTTGTTATCAGCACTAACCTCATAGCTCCAGACACCAAACATGTGATAAATTTAAATCAAGCTTTTTCTCTTTCTTTTTTTTTTTTTTTTGGTCTGAACTGTCACTTTAAGCTGACGTCTCACTTCAATCAAAAGCAACAAATAATGATAAAGCCCTCAAGAGCGTTCATTATTTTCATCAGAAAGACTAACAGCAAGGTTTTTGTTTTGAGAGAGGAGAGACAACAGCATAGCATGTCATCTTTGGGGTGATTATAATTAGTGGAAGTGACTCCAGGGATTTGGGACACACATTGATTGCCTGAAATATGAGCTTAGAGGCTTATACGCTAATACTCATCTCAACATGGCTTTTTCACCGATGCAATTAGTGCCTCTGTCATGCCCCGAGATTGAGTTGTATTTGTACTTCAAAGCCCGTGATTGTATGCTCAAAGCCTGTGATTAATTTTTTTTCATTGCTTTGACTGTTCATATTGCACAGCAGTGACAATGTATTCTGTTTATTGTCTATTTATTGAAAGATTCCAATCTAGGGAAATTTTTTTAGCCGAGAGTCATATAAATGCTTCATGTTTGCACATAACATTCAGCCAAACAAAGGGTGCATTTTAGAGCCGTTATCATTTCCCCAAAAGCAGATAACTACCTGGCAACCAGGGGTCAGCTTGAATGTGTGTGTCTCTATGAGTGTGTGTGTGTATGTGTGTGTTCACGTTAACTCTTGTGGCATTGGCAGGCTCAGTGGGCATGCAGCTGCTCGAGGTTGGCAGCTTTCGCACGGGTGCTAGCCCTTTAATTAGCTGCTCCACTGTTCTCCTGTCAGGAGATCGGTGTTTGCTGTCACTAATGACTTGACTAATGAGGCAGTTAGTGTCCACTAAAAGTGATGGCGGCTCGGGACGTTTAAGCGAGGGGGCGGCCGAACTCTTATCTCCTAAACCCAAAGCTCCATCCCCCACACTCCCTTGTCCTTGTCCCCTCCTCTCCATCAGTCACTATGAAGGGGTCATGAGCAGTAGCAGCATGGACAGATAAAGATTCATGGGTTTCCCCGCTTGTCCTCTGAGCCCCGGAGGTCTGAGCCTGGCCACAATGGTGGCCTGTGTGTCACTGATAAGATGGAAAAAAGCCACAGGATGGTATTGTGCTGAGGAACGGTGACTGTAATGTTTCTGCCCTTCACCTTTACAGCCAGAACTGAGATTAACACAGCAAATCCATTGCTCATTTTTTGAACTTTTGGTGTTTTTTGTTTTCTGCTATTGACGGAGGATTGACACATTAATATGGTTTAAAAAAAAAGAAAGAAACAACTGAACGTCAATTAAGGGTTTCAGTCATCCAAGTCATTTTGAAATGTCAAGCAGTATGTCAAGATGACGTTTAAATTTCATTTTTTGTTAATCCTTATAAGTTTCTTGCATCTTCATTAACCACTTGTGGTGGATCCAGAGTCTGGAGCACAAAGGGGGAATACAATTTGTGATGAGACACCTTTCTATTTCAAGGTGCCATGCACATATTCAACTACTCATTCACATCTAGTATGGATCAATTTGATGTCACTTCTGAAAAATGGGAGACAGTTTTTCATTGGAAAAATGAAAAACATGGCTTTCGTATCTTGTTCTTAATATTGTTTGTTTAATTGATTGTATTAATTATTTAAATGTGAGGCAACATTGTAAATTTCTCAAGACTCAAGTTAAGGTTTCTATATTGACCTGAACATATCTTGGACTTATTGGCATTTGTACTTGGACTTGTTTCAGTCTTGGGCATTGTTTTCGCTAAGTATAATCTTGGACTTGACCCAGAGTTTATAAAAAATAATGCTCATGTTGTCTTTTCTTTTCTCTTTTCTCATTCACAGAGTTTGACAAGAAGTACTTCCTTCTTTTCCACAACATAGTTTAATCATTGGCTCAATGCGTGAATGAAGCCAATTCTTTGAACTAACGGCTTGGCTGAAGTTTTCAGTCTTGATCTTAACACTGATCTTGCTTTCATTTTGATTCGATCTTGACTTGGCCTTGACCCCCTTAAGACCCTCGTTGACTCGATCTCAGCTAGTCCTGGTTTTTGACTTGTCTTGGACTTGACAATGGTGTTCTTGACTACAGCCCTACTTTTACCTAACAAGCACATCACCTTGTAGCATTTAAGAGTTAGCTGGGAGGGGTAGATCTACTGCAGGGTTGTCCAATCTTATCCACACAAAAAACAAGTGTGCGTGCAGATTTTCATTTGAACCATGCAGGAGCCACGCCTGATAGTCCATTTAAACACAAGAACAACTGATTAAACAGGTGGAATCAGGTGTGGCTCTTTCTTGGTTAGATTGAAAACCTGCGCCCACACCGGTCCTTTGCAAATAAGATTGGACACCATGAGCTACTGCAAAGAAAGATGAATGCTGACCCAGTTAAAATCACAGAGACTCAGAAATAGGATTGAGATATAGTAACAGAGAATACAGAGTAATCTCATTCTCTGAGCAGTTTATGCTGCACTTGATAAATTACATATAAAAAAAATAGGATACACTCACGTCAAAAATATAATCTATAAGTAACTAATCTGATTAAATACTTTTCAGTGTGTCCTTCTCTGATTACAAGTACTTGACATTTGTAATGATATTATATAATCCAGATTACATGTAGTTTGAAACCACCAAACATAGCTGGAACATTAACAACTAAGGTTGTTTCTCCACGATTCATTAACAAAACCTCAGAAAAACACAATAGAACCCATGGCTATAGTTCCAGTTCATTTTCCACCACCCTGAGAGACAAGTGAACAGTCACAGTGGCATCATTATTTGTTCTCTTAATGATGCCATCACTGCACACAATTACCCCAATTTATGTTCATATACTCATATATCATATTACCTTCATATATCATATTACCTTCACATACATAAAATTCATAGAAGTGTTGTGCTATTTTGATGTTGTGAAAGAAAAGTATAAACTGGCAGTCATCCAAGATGTCCATGATAGGGTCCATGATGCCAATATTAGTGGAGGTTAAAGAATAAAGACAATTTTTTACAGCCTTCTTTGCTCATATTTACCAAGGGTGCCAATATTAGTGGAGGGCACTGTATGTGGCAGCAACATGATACAATAAATCATGAAGGTACAGGTCAAGAACTTCAGTTAAGAATGAAGAATAAGTGTGAGATGTTGTGGAGTGAGGGGGTCCTTGTGGATTGTTCGAAATATGCTAGGCATCCAGAGCTCACAAAAGGTTGAGAACCACTGTTTCACACCATTCTGTGTAAACTCTAGATACTGTTCTGTGTGAAAATCCCAGGAGATCAGCAATATCTCAAATACTCAGACCATCCTACTGTATCTGGTACCAATATCTATGCAACGATCAAAGTCACAGAGATCACGTTTTTTCCCATTCTGATGTTTGATGTGAACATTAACACAAGCTCTTGACCTGTATCTGCATGATTTTATGCATTGTACCACTGCCACACGATTGGCTGATTAGATAACTACATGAATGTGCAGTTGTACAGGTGTTCCTAATAAACTGAATGGCAAGTGTACCTTGAGCATATATACAATAAACCATCAGCACACGGTCTGGAAACAAACACAGCAAAGTGTTTCCACAAATCAACCCAAACACTAAACCCAAGTCTAGTTCTCCAGCTTTTTTTAAAATATGAACTATTGCAGCTTCGGTAGCAGATCAACTGTTGATGCATTTATGTCAATTATTTACATGAAGGCAGTTTATCGAGAAAGGAAAGAGTATTCAGAATTTCATAGTTTTTTTTTTTTTTTTTTACCTTTGCAGACCTGATTAGTGAAATGACAACAAAGCTAGTTAATAAAATAAAGTGAATTATGAAAACAATACTTAAAGATGATTGTACAGTTCAAGACAGACGTCTCATCTGACATCTCATGGTTTTATTCATAAGTGATAAAAAAAAGCTAAATTGATGTTCAGCAAAAAGGTAACTGTTGTCATTATTCATCAATGTTAATTGCTTATCTGGACCTGTAAAAGACAGGAATTTTATGTAACTAGACCTTTAGGAACTTTAGTTAAATACTCCTGATCTAAACCATTCAGGTACCTTTAGTCCTAGACTGGAAGCAGATTGAAAAAATACAGCTTCATTATAGGGGTGCCAAATTTTTTTGTACCTTGTGCAGGTGTAAACAATAACAAGGAAAGGTCCTTTATACAACAAAGTGGCGTATATTTCGTGTTTTTCTTTAAGCAGACATAATATGTGGGGGTGTGTCTTATTCTCCAGAAGGAACAGAAAATAGACAATACTAGACAATAAACAGAACTGTTTATTACTGTGTTCTGGTTTGTTATTACTTTGAAGCACCAAGTACAAAGCTTTGTAATGAACAAGATCAGACATCAAAATAGCATGATGTATTGCCAGACACAATAACTATGTTTTGAGCGACGTTGCCCCCATACATCAAATAACACTATAGTGCTGGTGTGCTGTCTTCCTGTCTGCCCCAATCGCTCAGAAAAGCCTCTAATCCAGAGCAGAGGTCTGAGAGCAGTGTGTTCCTGTGTCCAGTTTTTGTGTCTCAGATCAGCACTGATGATCTGCAGGCCTGCAGAGCCGCACACACACACTGCGATAATGTCACCCTTGCGCACACAACAGTCCATTTACATGACAAGGGACCTTTTTACACTCCTGAGGGTAAACGTGGCCCCGGGGAGGGGGACTAAACACGCAGCGGAGGGTAAAAAAAAAAGAGAAAACAAAAGGAGGGCTTTTACCGTGATGCTTGGAGAAGAAAGCACTTTAATGTATGCCAATGCAGCAAGGGAAATAGAGGGATGTCAGTAGTGGACTGCATCTGCCCCTCCAGCATTCACAGAATAACCCCACACACCCCACAGCCTTTTGTTCCACCTCTAATGGTGTGCGGTTATCGCTGCTGTCCTCACGCTCATGTCCCTGCTTTCAGTGGCATTCTTCATGGACAAAAAAAAAAACCACACACACACACACACACACACACACACACACACACACAGAAAGGCTGATTATTGTAAATGGGCAAAATCCACTTTACAAATACATCTTCATTTAGGAGGCATCTATATGAAAGCATTATATTCAACAAAGCCCAGTGCAGGATCAGGCCTTCTTTTTTATTCTCTCATAGTGAAAACAGATGGTATTTTAGACACAAAAATAGTTCTGTGCTCTGTTGAAAAGATAATGCTTTCCATTACAGGTCACATATTAATTTGATTATTTTGTTATGCTGTTAGTAAGTCATTGAATAAGTATAATTAAAGTGTTATCTCATTAAACTTAAAAGATATACAGTATGTGATGGATTTAGCACTGGGAATCATTTCCTTTCAATTTTGCAGTGAATTACTGACAATTAAGTCCATTACAGGGAACAAAAATGAAAACTGAAAAGGAATGAATTTTTTATTGGACATAATGAGAGCCATGAACAAAATCACTCAATGACTCAACATAAACGTTGAAATGACATTCCAGTCTGAAAACGTTATTTTAAAAAGTGCTTCACTGGTTAATAACATCTTTTTTTTTTTACATTCCAGTTTGATTTTAAGAAAGTACAGTCTCACAAATATTGATAGATTAAGCTATTAGTTAAAGGAGTATTAAAAAATCAAATCTATATGATTTTCCCTTTATCCCAAATGTAGTCAACAAGCCCACATGTTTGACATACAATGTTTACTTCATATTATTATTATTATTATTATTATTTTCTGGAGCTGCAAAGCAAATGAAGCTATCAAGTAATAGAATCTCTTTTCTGTAAATATCTGCCCTAAACCACATCCACTACAGGGATATGACACAGAGTTACCGATGTGGTTTAGGACACAGTGTGACCACAGAATGTCACATCTAGAAATACGAAGTGAACTTCACATTGTAGTTAAATAACTGAACAATTTTGTATAGCGAACTATTTTTACATGTTTTGCTTGTGTCCATATGGGCTTCCTCTGGGTTCTCTGGTTTCCTCATACCTCCCAAAAATGTACCTGAAGGTGGATTAGCTACTATAAATTACCCCTCGGTGTGAATATTCATGGGTGCATTCCCATCTCACGCTGTGACACTGGACAGAATAAAGCGCTTACTCGACATGACGAATGAGATTATGCAGTATACGATATCATTTGAAGCAAATTTATGCAAAATTGTCAAACAGTAAAATATCCATGAGCTCAAAACTTTACACAATATTTATAGAAAATGAGTTCCTGTTCCTTTTTGCAGCCCGCACCTGCAGTTCAACAACCTGACTCTCATCTCTCCTCATGGTTTACCTGAACACCTCAGCACTGACAACATGAGCTTTCTAGTTGCAAGGTAAGCTTAATTAGCTAGAGCAGAATTGCATATGACAAGCTTATCAAAAATGTCTTGACTGTCTGGGATGAGATTTGTTATCATCAGCTAATTTCAGCATGCATAGTACGAGGAGAGATGCGGTGGTCAGATGTGATGTTTAGACCTGCAGCCTAGGCAGCCAAGAAAGACAAGAGGCAGTCATCAATTGGCCATGTCCAATAACTTTTTATTGCTGAGCTCCCTTAAATAAAATTTGTTGTAAATCAGTACAACAGTCAGTGTTGTATTTTAGGATTTGAGGACCTTTGTCTCGGATTATTTAACTTTCATTTGAATATATAATGTTTCTAGTGGTGCTACATTTCTTGATTCCCAGATCCTCATCCCTAGACCTTTGCATTCCTACCTTTTTTGTTTGTTTGTTTTCAGCCTGTCCTTTTGGATATGATTATAGAGTCACCTTGTTTACTTGATTTATGACCTTTGACTACCCATGCATAAGCATAAATAAGGAGACTCTGAAATACTCAAGTTTTTCTTCTCTGCAGTCATTGCTACAGCGAGCAGGATCATGCTCAACTCTCTCTGTGCTCGTGGGTCAATGTGCTAAAGGGAAAGATGACAGCCATAGACAGGAAAATGACACGTGTACAAGTCAACGGAGATCACTATATTCCATACGATCAGCTCATCCTCTGCACTGGACAGCAATACCAGGTACTGAAGCCACAGTGTGTTAATACAAATGGCAGGTTGCTTTAATAGCTCATGCCAATTAAATGCCCCACTCTGGGCAGTGAAATAGATCAAACTGACAATTTTGCTTGTAATCACAAGTTCATGCCATATATAACCCTGTGAATGAGGTGTTTAGGATTGATAACAAATTAGTGCTTTAATATAAACCCATAATTTCAGTTATAGCCATAACTACTGTCAGAGTGGCTGTTATAGAAAATAAATATAAAGTATAATTCAACTTAAATCAGTGATCAGTACATTAAGCAGAGTTTATAAAAAGATTTGGATTAGCAGTACCTGAGCTTCATTTAATTTGGATATCTAATTTGTTTCATACAAACCCACATTGCTGTTTTAGCAATGTGGGTTTGTATGAAACAAATTAGATATCCAAATTATACTGGAATATTCTGTATATATCTTTGTCAGATGCTTTGTCCTACTGGAATAGACATCAGTACATGGTCCTTGACCAGCTCAGTGC
The DNA here is from genome assembly GCF_023375685.1 of Ictalurus furcatus. Classification (NCBI taxonomy): domain Eukaryota; kingdom Metazoa; phylum Chordata; class Actinopteri; order Siluriformes; family Ictaluridae; genus Ictalurus; species Ictalurus furcatus. The sequence continues at coordinate 14,060,362 of NC_071279.1, forward strand.
CAGAGCAGCGCATCCGCAGATACACTGGTCACATTCCCTCCAACCTCTTCACGCTGAATGACCAGCAGGACTGCACTCAGGCCTACCACTGGCTTATGGAGAACTTTGTCCTGCAGGAAGGTGAGTCTGAGAGTCTGTGGCTCTAATCCATGGCCCTCGTGTGTGTCAGAGAGATTATTCTTCTGAAAATGTATCCTAAGATCTGTGTCGAAGCTGTTTCAGGATCAGTGAACAACAAGTGATTTACCAAGGCTCCATTACTCCTACATGGACCTGCTCCAACTGCCAGGCTGTAATGATGAGCTAATTAGTCAGAGTGAAATCTTTCATCTGTCAGATGTGGGTCGGCCTCCTTCATCTGTTTAGGGGATGATATCAATATCAGGAGGGCTTTAGAATTAATCTTGCTCTCTGAAGGGAGCGAGGAGAGAGCCAGTGATACGTGTCTGATTAGGCCTATTATATTTACTAATTACAGGCTCCTCTAATAATCTGGGAAGTAGCACGATTATGAGTGAGTGCAAATTATTCCATCCAAATGCATACAATATCAGCTTGGCACGAGGGAAATTTGCATTTGTGCTGCCGGACACTGCCTTTGAATTATTTGTTCCAATTAAATTTTATATATAAATATATGTTTATTAAATTCATCACCGAGCAGTGGAATATGCATCATTTGAATGATCCACAAGTGGAGGGAAAAAGCAATAGGACTTTTCCTGGTCTGTTAGTGGCCTAGTCAAGAGCTTTGGACTTTAACAAAATAGGTGTACAGTAATGTTGATGAAAGATGTATGGGTGTATAAATGAACCCCTTATAAACATACAAAATAATTTTAATATTTTTATTGTAATAAACATGCAATAAATTTGATATTATGTATATTATTTCAACAACTGTATTAGTTCAATATATTCACTGGTTTCAGCATCAGGCAATTCCAAACAAAAAATATTGAACCATGATCAAACAAAAAAATAATAAAATAAAACTTCCCTAACTCTCTAAGCAAACAACGTAAGAAAAACCATGATCCTAGAAAATGGAGTGATGATGTAATGATCACCGAAGCTCACAATCCATACGCAATAAAACAAATATATAAATCACGACATGCTTTCGAGTTACCTTTTACAACATACCAACTGTAGCACTAATTTTAGGGGTGTAAACCTCAGGCCTCCACACCATACAATCCACTTTAGATTTTTAAGGCAATGATTTGAATCTGCCCAAGTACAATAACATTTTGATTACTAAAGCAATATTCAATATTAGACAATATTGCTGAATCTGCTCCAATCAAAATCTTACCCACTTTGTTCATAATCTGAGGTAGGCCTAGTGTTAATTTGTGAATGATGATGACATAGAGAAGGACTGTTTCAAATATCATGAGTCGATTTCATATCAGTCTTAAATATGAATAATTTTTTACACACCAGCTGCCTGTCCTTTTTCAATAATAAGCCACGTGTAATCAATTATAATTGGTTTATTATCAGTTATAATCAATATGAATCTATTTATGATCATTGCCTTGATTCATTTCAATCGTTGCTTTTTAAATCGATGCATCAATCTCAATTGCCCGATTGTTACACCACTACTACTAATCTATCACTATTTCAGCACCCTGGACAGAGATCCAGCACCCCGTATGGTCCAAAGTCCATTCTGCAGTACAGTCCAATAGAGAGAGTTGTTCTTATTTCAACAGATATTTATATTTAACTCTAACTAATACAACATTTTACTTACTTACTTTAGCTGAAAATAAAAATAAGCCAACTCGTCTCACCAATGGCGCAACAGAAAAGCATTCATCCTATCATGAGTTTAATCTGGATGATGACACTCCCATGTGTAGACAGGAGTCAAGAAAGCAGAACTGGCCATGCTCTTCTGATGGAAGGGTTAGCATAATCTCTCCTTTGTCAATCACACTAACTAAATCGTGGGTTTCTGTGAGTTCACATATGTGGAAGGGGGTGTGTGTGTAGCGAGTGTGTTACACTGCCCTGTGATGCCGTATGAGCAGCAGGTCAAAATAATGCAGTTGGCTGACTTCACATGTTTTGTAGGAAGCACATGTTAGCCTTCGTCCTTTCCGGGTGGTAGCTGTTGTATGATAGGGGAGAGCTGGAATTGTTCATGACTAAATTAGGTAGAAAATGGGGAGGAAAAAAACTATTGGAAATTTTTTTTATCTGGACTATTCTTTTGCTTATATGTATTGCTGGTTTGTTGTAGTTGTGTTTGTGGGCAGAGATGAAGTTAAGCTTGTACATTCTCATTCCTAAGGTAACGCTGTGGTTTACGGGGACACCATAGATGTCTACACCTGTGTGGAAACATTGCTACAAATGGGTGTAACAGGGTCCCGAATCCATGTGGTCCACCAGACTGCAGCTGGATCCCTGTCCTGTTTCCAGAGCCTCACTGTGGACCAGGCAGTGAGGACGGCTCTGGAGAAACAGGATGTTCATGTCCATCACAACTGCTTGCTGGCTCAGATGAATGATGGACAGCACCCCGAGCCACTCACATCTGTCTCATTTACCACAGATGGCCTGCCCTTCAGACTGGAATGTGCAGTGAGTGATGGGTCTTGTCTTTTCCTTTCTTTTTTCAACATTATTGGAGAAATAAGTCCAGAAGTATGTCAATATTAACACAGGAAAAGGTTTTTTGTGCTCATAGGTGGACTAAGCACTTTCTTACGTTGATTTTCCGAACACCTCATTCAGATTGTGCAAATCAGCTGCACGTAGTTCACACCTCCAAAGATCTGACAGACATTTCTTGAGTAAAGAAGCACTTGCCATTAAACCTGAAAAACCATCAGAGATAGAAAATGCAGACAGAGTGACACAACACAGAAGCATTCATGCAAATTCAAAATTAGCAAAAATGGCGATGCTTTCTGGATGGGCGGGAAGGCATTCTCCTCTCCCTTTCAGTCACATTGACACTAGCCAGTCGTGGGCATCTGTTAGCATCATATATGCAAAAGAGGGTAGATGGCACTTTCCTCTGAGTCTGTTATGCTGCCTGTGACACTATATGAGCAGCACGCATGAAAACGTTCTCATATGAAACCTTTACATTTTCAGGTCTTCTTTAACTTCTTTCATAAAGGTGTGGACTATGACTCCTTCAAGGCCATAAATAGCGCCTATCTGTTGTTTGATGGGCGTCTGGTTATCGACTCCACCTTCCAAACAAACGACTGCAAAATCCACGCTGCCGGACCTTTAACAAAGTTATCTCGCAGCTGCTATGCTGATCAGTGGTCCCACTCTTACTTTAACTCCAAGGAGGTGGGCCAGGAGCTGGCGGCCATGTTGCTGCACTTATTTGACCCGACACTAGAGCCACCAGCCAAACCTGCACCAGATGCTGATCGTCTCATACCCATCTACAAGCAGTCTAAGATAACAGGCAAGTCTCTTTAGGAACTAGTTTTACAGACTTGAATTAATAATATGTTGTCATGGCAATTTGAAAAAGTTAAACAAATCGGGTGTGAACATAGATGCAGCACATATAAGCATTGATAGAAAGGTCTGAACGTATATCTGGTAACAGTAACTGTGCTTTACCTAGGGCAACATCACACCACCCCATTGTTGAATATTTTCCTGAAACTGCATGCTGCTGAGGGTTTTATCTCTTTATGGTATCAGTTTCAGGATAGATTTTCCTCTGGGTACTCCGGTTTCCTCCCCCAGTCCAAAGACATGCATTGTAGGCTAATTGGCATCTCTAAATTGTGTGTATTGTGTGAATAGGTGTGAATGTGTGTGTCCAATTGTGCCCTGCAATGGGTTGGAACCCTATCTCGGGTGGCTGAGGCTCAGGTGGTAGAGCGGGTTGTCCACTAATCATAGCGTTGGCGGTTCGATTCCCGGCCCACATGACTCCACATGCCGAAGTGTCCTTGGGCAAGACACTGAACCCCAAGTTGCTCCCAATGTCAAATTAGCGCCTTGCATGGCAGCTCTGCTACCATTGGTGTGTGAGTGTGTGTGTATGAATGGGTGAATGAGACACAGTGTAAAGCACTTATAAAAGCGCTATATAAGTGCAGACCATTTACCATCTTGGATGTCCAATGCCTTGTGCCCCAAGTTCCCTGGGATAGGCTCCAGGCTCCCTGTGACTCTATGTAGGATAAGCAGTACGGAAAATGGATGGATGGATGGATGGATTTACTTAAATTCAGTTTCACAAAGCCAGATGTTGTTTAGTCTCCGTTTAAATATTGTACCAATACACTCTCAGCCGAATGTAAACAAGTGGATTTTTAGAGCTTTCTCTCTTTTTGCTTCTTTTTTCCCTTCCCTGTGGTGGAATCTGAGAGATATTCAGCTGTTCATTTCTTTACAGAGTTGAGCTATGAGCACTGATGATCCCAACAAAGCTTTGTACTGTGCTATGTTTGCTTATTCCATTAGTAAACAAGGTCATTGGATGAGGATTAGTGACAAAGAAAACACTCACATTTGCCTTGCATCAATAGGTGGAGTTACCTTGAGTTATTCAGGTGGGGTTGTTAAACAGATTATATCGCACTTACAGTAAAAGGCCATACGATTTATTGTCATTGAGAAAGTTAAATGCTATTGTATTGAATTTGTTAAGTGGGATGGATATACTGTAAATATGGTCTGGCAATGTATCTATGTTGTTATACATATATATATATATATATATATATATATATATATATATATATATATATATATATATACGTAGGTACACTAATGTTAATAACTTTATCTTGGTGCACTTCAGACATTAATTGTTGACTACTATTGATGTGCTAAGTGCCTGATTCGCTTGTATCATTTCCATATGCTGTTATTGGAAAACAATGACAGGGAGGTGTGATGCAGCCTGAAACTAAATGGAGTTACAGTTGATTTTCCTAAAGTATGTCCCAAAGTGCAACCCCGATTCCATAAAAGTTGGGACACTGGGGAAAATGTAAATAAAAACAGAATGCAATGATTCGCAAATCTCATAAACCTATATATTATTCACAATAGAATACAGAAAATTTTTTAATTTGATAGCCCCAACACGTCTCAAAAAAGTTGAGACGGGGGCAACAAAAGGCTGGAAAAGTAAGAGTTAGTACAAAGAAACAGCTGGAAGTTAATTGGCAACAGGTCAGTAAGATGATTGGGTATAAAATGAGTATCTTAGAGAGGCAGAGTGTTTCAGAAGTTAAGATGGGCAGAGGTTTACATATTTGAAGACATGTTTGTGTGTTAACTGTTTATACAGTAGCTGCTAAAACAAGCAATAACCATAACTTGTTTCTGGATGTACCACAACATTAAATATAACTATAAACTGATTAAAAACTATGATATGATGATCGTTAATAAATAAGAAAATGTGAGAAATGAAACGCTTTAGGATATGCTGTTATAGGACCGTATTGCACCATCCCATTACACCATGGGCAGTGGTGGCCCAGTGGTTTTAAAGGCTCTGGGTTACTGATCAGAAGGTCAGGAGTTCAAGCCCCAGCACTGTCAAGCTACCACTGTTGGGCCCTTGGGCAAGGCCCTTAACCCTCAATTGCTCAGTTGTATAAATTAGGTAAATGTAAGTTGCTCTGGATAAGGGTGTCTGCCAAATGCCGTAATGTAAATCCCATCATTGATTATTTTCCTTTAACAGCATTCTGCATCATTGTTTATTCCTTGCTCATAACAGTATCATTATCATTAAATTGACCATCCCATACATTTTAGATCCATGTGTACCTGAGAAACCTTCATGGCAGCTTTGAAATGTGTCACAAAATGAAACATGGCTCATTCACCTTCCCTCGTTGTGCTTTTTGTTCGCAGGTGGAAAGCTACCAGGTGGATACCATTATCTCCATGTCACAAAACCATCAGGCTACACCGATGTATCTCCATCCGTTAGCAGCACACAAGTATGTTTCATTTTCAGGATAAGTGGATGCTGAGCTGTGTATCCTGCAGTCGTCTTTAACAATAACCTTTGATCCCATCACACTTATACTGTAGTCGCACCATCAAATGACATTACCCTGGTGTTCTTTGTAATTTTTTTTCTTTTGTGAGTGTAATAGCTGCTACTGTTGATGCTTGTGGGTGTGCACTGTTTAGCGTTTTTAGTTCTGATGAGAAACACTCGCAATGTTACTGTATATCTAGCACCTGAAGCTAAGTAGCTCAACACAAATGAAATAATGCACTAATCAGTGTGAAAATTGGTTGTTCTATTTACATGTTGCGTGCATGGATTCGTACTAGCTTTATTGACAAATTCAGCAAAGCAAACTGAGGCGCTAACGATCACTAATTATTATTTTTCTTCGTAATGTCTCTATACACATTCATTGAGAGATTGTACTGTGTCCGAAAGGATACGATGAATTCACAGTTATACGTTCCTCCATTTTTTGGAATGGGAAATTAATGCAGGTAGGAGTTAAAGTTGTGAGTGAGAAACTAACGAAAAGATGGACCACATCTGACATCTCACAGAAACACTATATCACATGCAATGTATATGCTGCACCTTCGAAACGTTGAATATCAACATTCTGGCACACGTATATGTTGCATCGCAAAGTATCAAACGTTCACTCAAATGCACCAACGAAATGTAACCGAGCCCACCTCTACCACTATGCTATTTGAATACTACTGATATGTAATTAATTATGTGAACTCGTTTATAAACATATTAAACCCACTTCATGCATACAATTTGATGAGATTAAGGATCCTGTTTGTTCTTGTGTGTCCAACAGGGCCGGAGCATTGCGACAGGCAGTGTGGAGACAGGAAACTACTTCCAGCTGCAGTTCAGTCGGCATAACATGGTGGAAAGCATCACCTGTCTGTCCTTTAACCCACTTCCTGTCTCGAACTATCTCTGTTTGTATGGCAAACACCAGCTGCTGCTCAACCGGCTGTATGCACGCTTCGACGAAGAACTGATCCAGGACCTCTACAGGTTCTACACACACACACTTCACAAGCATTACATGTTCCACACACACACACACACACACACTTCACAAGCATTACATGTTCCACACACACACACACACACACACACACACACACACACTTCACTTCACAAACATTACAGGTTCCACACACACTTCACAAGCATTACAGGTTCTATACACACACTTCACAAGCACTACACACACACTTCAGTACCATGTTATAGCTGTGGCAGTATCATTTCTTTACATATTTAGAAGCAAGGGCTAAAATCTAATGTAATCTTCATTTAATTCCAGATTAGGATTAGGACTGTGTCAAAGTCTTGTTTTTGTTTTTTTGTTTTTTTTATCTATACCCATGTAATTATCCTGGAATTACAGTTGCCAATTTATTAGTGCACCTTATAAACTGCCACTTCAGTCTGTGTGTGTGTGTGTGTGTGTGTGTGTGTGTGTGTGAGAGAGAGAGAGAGAGAGAGAGAGAGAGAGAGAGATGTATTACAGTCAAATTGACTTCTTGATCAAGTCTAATCCTGTGTAAAACTTTTCAGTGTCGAATCAAACTGTTCCCCAATCCAAGGCTAAACTTAATCCCAGTTTAATCCCAGATTAAGATTAACCTTCTTCCATGAATCATTGCCCACTGTCTCTTTACATGCTCATTTTATCTTAATTGATTCTAGTTTCAAGTAAGCTATTGTTAGTATTATATCAGTGATGCTTTTTTGAGACCAGAGACCTATGCCTGTCTTATGAGCTGACCGTCTTAAATCATGTTATCATTGTCCCTATGGAGAGCTGCCGTGTGTCGCTCCGTATCTGACAGCATGACCTCTGTTCTAATATTTTAACACCGGTGACCCTGGAGCATCGGTGCTATTGTTTCTCAGCTCTAATCTGTTTATGCAGGTGTCCAATCTGCTTTGCCGCATGGCCGCGAGACAAAGGCTGATCATCCGGCCAGCCGCGCTCATCAGCCGCTCGGCCACTTAATAAATCTTGATCCTTCACTCGCCTGAAAAGAAGCTGCTCTGAATGTCATTACTGAAATCTCGCTGCACCTCTAGAACTGTTATAATAATTGATTGGCCATATTGTTACACAGATGCTATTTGATGAACTAGAGCGAAGATTCACATTATGTGTTGTTGTTGTTGTTGTTGTTGTTCTGCAGCTATTTCAGAGAGAGTTGGTGTATGGCTATATTCCATGATCGCTTTGCTGATTTCCAACAGGAAGTTCACCAGATCATGACAGACGAGGTTAGCACAAGCTGGAAAAAAATTCCTTGGAAAAATGGATGGGAAATCATGTTGGATTGCATTGTGAATGGGACTGACTCACTTAAAAGAACAGGGAATTATAACTCGTGTAACTATAACAGATATAATAAAAGGGAAATTTACTGTAGAGTGCGAAATATTACAGAAAATAAGGCTTTTTGTAGTATACAATTCTTATACATGATTTATATGTTATCCAATTATTACAGCTAAAAGCATGCTTTATATGATTTCATGATTATAATTATTAATAATTATTTACAACAACTGTTATTATTATTATTATTATTATTATTATTATTATAAACACTGAAAAAAGTAGGTCAAAAAGTGCAAAGACAAGTAGCTGATTGAAGGTTGTTTCCATCTTAAAGGAAAACTCCACCCTAAATGACTTGCATATTAATTTTTATAATTTACATACATGTGATCTTGACTGGGGTCCAAGATTTATTTTGTAATGATATTCAGAGTCTTTATTGTAAACTTCATTCACTGACATGTTGGTCTAGTTTTCACTCAACATTTTCCTAAACTACCCACAATGCCACAGCTGCTTTGTGCTCTACCCCTTTCTTCATCTCTACCTAAAGACAGAGATACAGCAGCAGTAGTCTTTTAATCTGTCCAACTCTCTCAACCTCATCTTGATTACACTGTGCTCAAACAGATCAGCACCTAAAGCTTCAACTTTCACGTGAATACCGCCATCAGCACCATCGCATTCCTTATCTCGTAGAAGTGGCTGCGCTGATTCAGTGTCAGAATTCAGTGTGTTGTATAGCTACATTGTAATGTTATTTCTGTCCACTGCACTGGATTTTTTATAGGTGGGAAATGGTGCATGAGAATAGAAGAAGTTTTGTTTTAAGGCACTAACACCGAAGCCCAAACATTATCCCTTGTGTTTGAGGTTGTTCGGATTTTTCTCCATTGTATCAGCATGACACACAAGTTCTAACTTCATACAGGAATGATGAAAATACACCACCCACCAACAAATCAGCGCTGTGACCACTGTGTACATCATTCATATTTCATTATAAACATATTTAATCTGTTAAAGGATGGAGTTTTGCTTTAAGTGAATTATCATTACTGCCTGAAAGACAATAAGATCAAACAGAATGTTCTCACACAAATATCTTTTAAACGGTTATTGAACTGAAAAACAGTGTCAGTGCCAGGTACCCAGCTGACAAAAAAAGGTCCCCAAGACATCCCCTAAATGGCCTCTCTGAACGTCCCCAAAAGTCCATGTGTAGAGTTTCCTTGATGTCCTACGGACTTTCAAGGAGACGTTCACAAGACGTCCAGTGGCCATTCGGGATGCTTAGGGGACTTTCGCTGAAATGTACACATAACACAGTAGTGTTATGATTTGATACCCTGTGACGTCCTCGGAACGTCCGCCAGTGAACATTATAAACCAGACTAAATGTTGATGTCCTCGAAACATCCGCCAGGAAACGTTATAAACCGGACCAAATGCGGACCTAAGTGGACGTTCTCAACGTCCAGGGGATGTCCCCTGTTTCCTGGGTATGGACTGATAATTGACTGTTTTGGTATTAGTATCATATCAAAGGAGAAACTCTACAGCATATTAAATATATCTATAGTTCTGTTGTCATAAATCCTAGCCTAAGTAATAAGTGTTGTTTCAGGTATATTTTTTGGTCTTTGACATTAAATGCTAAAACAGCTGCACTGATTTCACGCATTTGTTTTGTTCTCAGCTTCACAGTGACTCGACGTCCCTCACAAAACTCTTGGAGACAGTCACGGATGGCACACTGGAGCTCTCTGAAGATCAGAGTGGACAAAGGGAAGCGCTGACCAAAGTGAAGGAAAGCGTTCTAGAGTACCTACAGTTCAATCAATACCATCTACCCATGTATACACAGCCTGCACTGCTATAAGTTTAATAAGTTCATGTTTAATTATAGCGTAGTATTAGAATAAACTGATCAGCACAGCTTCTGTACAAACATGAAGCTGTTTTTATTAATATACTGGGAAATATTCAATTAAAATGAATCTAATATGAAAAATGGAAAAGATTCCTGCTGTTGATTTATTTTATCACTCATGGATCTTGGTAGAAAATTACTGATGTAAATAGTGGCATAATTACTTAATACAGGCTAATTAATGATGGGAAGGCAAAACTAATTCTGAATGAAATGCATCTCTTTAGCTCTCATTTGCTGAGATGTTAATGACAGTGGAATTATTTAAGGCAGGGCTGGAGAACGCAGTGTGACTCCTCCAAACAACCACAAAAGGCCAGGGTGGATTTGCAGAGCTTTAGAGAGTCACTGCCAGCTGTATGGTAATGTGACGCAAAGCTCCAGTGCGTTCAACTCACGCGTGCACGCACACGCACACACACACACACACACACACACACGTCTGCAGCCATATGATCCATCATTTCACAGATAACAGCGAACATGCTTTTTCTGACATGCAACGTGCTATGAGCTATAACTGAGAAGACATCACCAGTGGGCCACTTTTCACAAGAGCCTCCTGATTATAGTAGCCCCTGTCGGCAAACTAAATTACAGAACATACCTGTTATGTAGAACATAACATTATGTATTCTATTTTATAGAATATGTACCTCCTATAGAATACCTGATCATCTGAAACACAAACAGCATCATGGCAAATTCTATACTGTTTCAAAGATGAAGAAAGAAAATCAGATACAGTAAGGGTTCTACAAAATTTAGAAGAAAGAAAGAAAGAAAGAATGAAAGAAAGAAAGAAAGGCCCACAATCTTGATACTAAACTATTGGCATGTGTAATGACAGAAGCCACATCTACTTAATTTGGATGGATGGAAGGTAGGAAGGAATGGAGGGAAGGAGGGAGGGAGGGAGGAAGGAAGGAAGGAAGGGGAAAAGGAAGGAAAAAAGGAAGGAAGGCACAGAATCTTGATACTAAACTATTGGTATGTGTACTGACAGAAGCCACATCTATTTAATTTGGAAGGAAGAAAGAAAAAGAAAGAATGAAAGAAAGAAAGAAGGGAAGGAAGGAAGGATGGAAGGAATGAAGGAAAGCACAGAAGCTCTGTGTACTTAATATTTATTTCAACTAATAATTTTCTAAACACTATAACTTAGATACTAAACTATTTGTATTTAAACTGACTTCATGTTTTACACATGAAAGAAAGCAAGCAAGAAAGAAAGAAAGAAAGAGAAGATAGTTGGTGTGTGATACTTTCAGTGTAAAGAAAGAGAAAAGAGAATATCTCCACGTTATTGTGTGTATTTGTTCACCGATAAGTGTGTGTGTGTGTGTGTGTGTGTGTGTGTGTGTGTGTGTGTGTGTAAGGTCAGTGTTAAGGTGTGTTCAGCTGTTCGTGTATTAACCCTGCACGTGTTTATGCAGCGCTCTGCACTATGCTACTGAACGTGGATGTCTTTAAGCAGATACACGAACACACTCATCCACTGCACTGAGCATTCCTCCAGCATCTCAACAGGACCGAATGCGCTTTGTTGATCCTTTGACCCTCTTCGTGCACTCTCAGTTTGAAATGCTGCTGGAATGATCGGACCCCCACCCCACAGCGCGCGCGCGTCTATAGAAAGCCATCAGACCGAGAAAAAAAAGAAGCATCCTCTTATAATGAAAAGCTCTCAGGTACATCTGCGTGGCAATCTGCAGCTCCTCTAAACCGAATCGCCCTCTCTCTCTCTCTCTCTCTCTCTCCTCCCCTCCCACTCACCCATCCGCAGGGATCTCGTGCTCCATCTGATTGGCTGGGAGGGGGACGTCGCTTTCATCGTTTCGACTTAAAAACAGTGCAGCTATGCCTTGGTGATGAAAAGAGGCAGCTCGCGGAAATAAAGGCGGAGGGTGGGGACCGCTCACTGTAGCACGGAAACGCCTAAACCACACAAAAAAAATCCCGCGCACACTGACACGAGTTCAGTGCCATCTGTCCATCTGAAAGTGCCTTGCTTCTGTTTGCGAAGATGCCCAGAGGATTTTTAGTCAAGAGAAACAGGAAAGCGACGCCCGTGTCGTACCGGATCCGCGCGGAGCATGAGGAGGAACAGGAGCGCGAGCAGATGCAGCGATCGAGCGATGCGCCTCAATCAGCATCTGCGTCCTTAGCATTAGTTGCATCAGCACCACCGCGCGCGAACAGTCTGAGCCACGCTCCCAAACCGGTGCGTTTCGGAAACCCTGAGACTGTGTGCCAGTCGATGTACAGCCCCACGCGCCCTGTGAGCCGAGAGCACGAGCGCGTGTCCCTCGAGCGCCGTTTCGACCTCGGCTCGCCCGTCTCGGCGGAGTCTTTCCCGACGCTCAACGGCTTCGAAGCTCAGCAGCACCTCGCGTGCGCTCCTGTGGACCTAAAGATCGGCACAAGCGACAGCAACCGGATCGCTAGCAAACGAGCAGCGCCTGAGCCCGAGCGCAAGAGCAAACCGGCACCCAAAAAAACCAAAGCGATCAGGAAGTTACAGTTCGAGGACGAGGTCACGACCTCACCGGTTCTCGGGCTGAGGATCAAAGAGGGTCCGGTTGAGCAAAAGCCGAGCACGCGCTCCGGTGTAGACAAACCGCTTGGCGAGTTCGTGTGCCGCCTGTGCGGTGAGGCGTACGCGGACCCGTTCGCCCTCGCGCAGCATAGGTGCTCACGCATCGTGCGTGTCGAGTACAGGTGTCCCGAGTGCGACAAGGCTTTCAGCTGCCCCGCCAATCTAGCCTCGCACCGGCGCTGGCACAAACCCAAGCAGCTGAACACGACGGGGAACGATGGCACCGACAAGAAACCCCGCGCGCCGGACGACACGAATAAGGATGTGCAAGCTGAGCTCGAGCGAGAGCGCGACACGCCCAGCCCCGGAGCCTCCGAGTCGGGTTCCGGCTCCGATTCAGACGGCATGTACGAGTGCCAGCGCTGCGCGAGGAAGTTCAAACGCCAGGCTTATTTGAAGAAGCACGTCCTGACACATCACGCTCCGCTGAGTGCAAGTCGCGAGAGTCACGCGCCGTCACAAGAAACCGAGGCGAAGCGGCTGGAGCACGCGCAGGTGCCTGTGCAGGCGCCGCTGGATTTGAGCGCGTGTCCTGTATGCGGGGAGACTTTCCCAAGTCGCGTGGCGCAGGAGAGGCACGTCCGCGTGCAGCACGCGTCTCACGTGTACCCGTGCAAGCACTGTCCGGCTGCTTTCTACAGCTCCCCAGCGCTCACGCGCCACATCAACAAGTGCCACCCGTCAGAAAACCGGCAGGTGATTCTGCTGCAGGTGCCCGTGCGGCCCGCCTGCTGAAGAGCCCGCGTGCCTTTAAACATTAAAGGGGGAAAAAAAAGAAAAGAAGAAAAAACAAAACAAAACAACGGCGCGTGCAAGGGGAAACGACACAGCTATAGAGCCTCGCGCTTAAAACCTACACGATCGTAGTTTATCAGAATTGAACAGTTGAACAACAATTGAAGTGCACAGCGAAAATATTAGGTGTTCAGTTAACACAGACTGACGTACAGTGCGGAATTAACACACACACACACACACACACACACACACTTTTAACACTTTCAAGACTTTATTTAACACTCTTCAGTTAAGCATCATGCTAATTCGTAAGAAAGTTACAAGGCTAGGGATTTATTATGACTTAATTCGCATTAAATTCTACGCAATCGCACTCACGCAGAGGATTTCTTACTCACTGTGTCTGAGCAGTGCAGTCGTGTTAGTTAATACAACACAGTCTCATTTCACAAATAGTTAATGAAACACTGCACGTGGTCATGGCCTGGGAAAAGGTTTAGACCCCATGCCCTATTATATGCATCATTTAACTCAACTCAATTTATTTATTTATTTATGCATTTATTTGTGTATTTATTCGACTCATTTCGTAGTTTAAAACTACCATTTTTTAAAATGATGCTAAACAAAATCGAGTAAAAAAAAAAGAAGTAAAACAGCAAAGACATGAATGTGAGTGCAGTTAAAAAGAAGCTACAACTCAAAACTAACTCAAACATCACAATAAAACAGATAAATGAATAATAAAAAAACAAACAATCAAGAAACAGCTAAAAATGCTCTAGTAGCCAAACTAATGCTGATTAGTAGGTTAGTAGTTTCTACAGTCTTATCTTTGGCTGTGGATTATTATTATTATTATTATTATTATTATTATTTTATTCTTAGTATCACTAATCGACTCGCATCCAAAGCCTAGAAGGGTTTGTAAACTAGAAGGGTTGTATTGTCGTAACCTTCAGGTTTGGCCTCATCGCAGCATGTAAATTATTTTGTGTTGCAAAAAAAAAAAAGTGATTACAGATTCCTCATTTCAGATTCCTCAACACAGAGGGGTCAGGCACGGTCGTAAACATGGGTGCTGAAACCCCGCCTCCCTCTCCTCCGAACCGCCACTGGTCAGTGTTGATTCAACGCAGTGGTTTTCGCTGTGCGCTCTTAGACTGTTAAATTATTTTTCTAGAATCTCTGCACACATTCTGTACTGTGTTAGCTCATCTAGACCTAAGAAACTCATAATCCTGGCTGTGCCGTTACTGAAAATGCCTTCTTATTCACAGGAATGGAAATCTACCTATATGACTTTAGCTTTAATCTAGCTTGTGGATCTGTGGACTTTAGCTTTTGTTCTCAGACCTTAATAATAATAATGATGATGATGATGATGATGATGAAGAAAAGGTTTTAGCCTTCTAGTGTAGCCAGAAATGCCTTGAAATAGCTCACACACATTCTGCTGTAAAACTGCCTTAATCGTGTAAATGTGGGGTGACTGAATGTTTTATTTATCTTTTAAATGGTACGCTTCTTATTTTTATATCATTATCATTCCATTGTGTGTATAGATTCACACTGGCTTTATTTATCTATGTATTTATTTATTGCAAATGTTTTATTTAAATTATTTCAATGTCCGAATTAGGCTAGACACTTTGAAACGGCCAAATGTTTAATTTCATTGATTCAATCAATGCAACATTAAGAAGGGGGAAGAAGTAGCCTAGGGGTCGCAAGACCGTTTTCCCACCATTGTTAGGTAGCCTTACAATAATTAGCCTATTCCCTATAGGCCGATTAGTTTCGGGGGAATCATTCAGTCAGTGCTTGTGTGTTTCTGCAGTATTGCTATGTGTCCAAATAACAATAATGACAATAAAACAATCAAAAAAAAAAAACCTTAAACAGAATGCACTCGAGTCGTATTATGGTTGCTGTGTCTGTGTGTGAAATGGACGATACTCTTAAAATTAAAGTCGTTTAAGAACCTGTTTCTTTTCATAGAAGAATCTGTTTTGATTCTCTGAAGAACCTTCAGATGGCTTTTGCTTTTTATTTGTGCCACAAATAATTACCATCCACTTAATAACAATGACAATAAAAAAATTATATATGATGGAAAATTATCATCTTAGATCACACTGGTGCTGAATAATGAAGGTGTTGTTGAATTTTCTAGAACAGCAGCTCTGACAGTAGTGCCGGCTGAATAATCTAAATCACAGGTTTATATTAACGTGCTCATTTTGATGTTCCCGTTTCTATGGTAACATAATCTAAGGCTAACAATAAGTGGATAAAAAGTGTTGTTATTTAACAAACCATATAATCATTGATATGGTGAAGCGTTCTGGAAGGAGAAGTTTATTTAAGAGTGTTCAGTGTCTTTATATTTTCCACCAAAGGAGACAGCTTTCTGGTTAAATGTAACTATAAATGGTTAAAAAGCAATGACTTGTCACTCATTAATATATGAAAACGTGTAATAGTTGGCAAACTGCTGTGGCACAAGAGGAATAACATGCTTTGGCACTTGCTGTTATTGGAAAATAATCAAGTTGAAGTTAGGTGAAATTTAACACCACCACAACTGCTTTGGTTGTGTTGACCTCTAAACAGTGAGAGTGATCCAAAATGGGGGAAAGGCTCATTTTAGCGCTGTGGATGAGATTTTATATAACACCTCTCAACCTGAGCACAAATTATTGGAGAGTTGGATTTGATGCTATAAGTACTGTATGTTTTACTTTTCTGTTTTTCACTGCATGTACTGTACATGGCTCAACGTAGACAGGCTGGCAAACGAAGAAAATAAGTGCACAAACTTTTCACCTTAACATCCCACATTGTCCTGCTCCAGAAAAGAAACAAAGAACACACTTGTGTGATGTGACTAGCCATGACTAAAATATTGATTTCCTGACCGACTTTGGTCACAATGAAATGTTGCACTTCTGTGTAATGGGTTTCAATTCTGCCCTGCGTTTCAGTCCCGGTAAACTGGGAAAAAGACATCTTTACAAGTGAAAATGTCTTGAATGCAGTCAAATATAGCACATGCTATGATAAGGTTCTAGCATATCCTATGGTAAGGTTCTAGCATGCCCTATTATAAGGTTCTAGCATATCCTATGGTAAGGTTCTAGCATACCCCATGGTAAGGTTCTAGCATATCGTATGATAAGGTTCTAGCATATCCTATTATAAGGTTGTAGCATATCATATGATAAGGTTGTAGCATATCCTATGATAAGGTTGTAGCATATCCTATGATAAGGTTGTAGCATATCCTATGATAAGGTTCTAGCATATCCTATGATAAGGTTCTAGCATATCCTATGATAAGGTTCTAGCATATCCTATGATAAGGTTCTAGCATATCCTATTATCAGGTTGTAGCATATCCTATGATAAGGTTCTAGCATATGCTATAATAAGGTTCTAGCATATCTTATGATAAGGTTACAATAAACATAATGTATGATTATTTAACCTACTTCTAAACTTTTCAAATAAATACAATTTTTGTTCTATTAGCAGATAATTTTTCCAATTTAATTTCAAGCATTTATTTCTAGAAAGAAGGAAAATTATCTTCTGATAGAATGAGAACATTTAAAGCTTGAAATGAGTATAAGCATCTAAAAACAGGCTTGATAAATTTATAGTTGATTTATATACACTACTGTGCAAAAGTCTTAGGCACCCTATTTTTTTATTTATTTAGTTATTTTTTTATTTTATTTTATGACTTCTACATTATTGAGTTAGTGCAAAAACATTTTAGATTCCCAAACATTAATTTTTGAACAGAAAATGAAATGTTACAGAAAACTGTTTGTATGTCAGTAAAGAAAGCAGCATATTGTATAAAAGATACTTTTCAGACACAAAAAAAAACACAATGAAGGCTGCTGGGTTTTGCTGCAAAAATAAGAAGCGAGTACAACAGTCAAAGTCTCCAGAAGAACCGTGTCTGGTTCTGCAAGATGCTCAATAAAATGTACAGTTCATTTCCTTATAAAACCGCACACACTGTACCCGAGACGACTATTTTTTATTTAAACCAAAGGGTTGTCACACCAAATATTGACTTTGTTTCATTTCTTACTGTTTACTTCTCTTTATAGTGTTTTTTTTTAATGTAAAACTAGTTCATTTCAAGTTATAATTTTTTGCAGAATTTTTTTTTCACATTATTTCAGATATTTTCATAATTTCCGAAGTAACTTATGGCGTTTTCTCCTTCCACATACTTGAAAGTGTACCTTAAACCAAGTCATCTAGAAAGTGATCATGAGTGCATGCATGCATGTACACATGGCTATAAGGGGTTAGTGAAAGCTCTCTGCAAGTCACACACCTGGATAGCACCTGCTTCACCCTGGCAACCGAGTCCCATGATAGAGGAGCAACAGGAGCTGCACAACAAGGCAGCAACACCCCGGTGTTCAAACAAACTGAAAGCCTCCAGTTCTGCTAAAAACACATACACCACACTCAAAATAAATAAATAAATAAATACACAGCCTGGAGAGGAGAGTGAGACAATGTTTTAATTCTTCGCACCCCATGTCACAATAACAAAATCTTACATTTGTGAGGTTTTTGCAATGTCCTTGACTCAGATGTATAGGTAGGAGTAGGGGCGGGGTTTAAAGTCAAACCTTTTCTTATGACTTTACTCATATGAAATTCACATCACCTGCATTTTTCATGAGATCAGGTTGCTCAGAAACACACACACACACACACACACACACACACACAGAGAGAGAGAGAGAGAGAGAGAGAGAGAGAGAGAGGAATCACACCGATCAAAGCTTTCGGAATTATAAGGGCACTCTGACATTAAACATCATTAGCTGTTTAAAATTTAATGCATCTTACAGGGTATTCCCTGGCTTATTTTAGAGCTTAAGGGAGGGGGCAGCGTTCCTGTAGACTGCTGGTTGGGGGGTGGATGCAGTGGGAGAATGGTGCTCAGAAAGACAGTGAAATAGGACTTTAATTAAAATGATCATTTAACAAAATACTGTATATAAACCAAACCTGCCTGCTATAGATGAAAAGTACTAATGATAAGTAAAAGTGAAAAAAAAAAACATTTTGTGTCAAGCTGTTATAGCAAAATAATCAGTGCCAGGCAGCATGACATGAAGCAGAGTTACCATTACCCCCATGAAGTTGATTATTTTACTACAATAGCAAGTCCTGATGTGGTTTATTCCTCTTATACCACAGCAGTTTGCCAATTCTGACAATTTTTTATTGATTAAATAAAGACTTGAATATTTTTTTATCCATTTATTGTTACATGCAATGTTGTGGAACGTCTGTGAAATATGTTATCGCTTATGTCATACAGTAGAAGTTATAAACAGTCCTTCCTTTGCTAACACCTTTTTAGTTTCTCTCTCTTGAAGTTAATATGATGGGGCAAAAGCCCAGGCAGGAAAAAAAGTGCAACGTTCTCCATCCTAAAAATTTTAAGTAACTTAAAGATTTTCCTCTGAATTTCACAAAGCCCCGACACTGGAGACTCCTTCCAAAAATGCCAAATAAATGTTTCCTCACAGAGAACATCACCATATCAGTATTACACATTTTTCTTTGTTGAATAACCACACACTATTAAAATCTACTTATTGTTCGTTGTAGATTATGTGCAGTGTTGGCCATACAAGCCTCTTTGAATCAGCAGTTACTATAGAAACAATAATCTAAACAGGGGTGGGGAAAGGACTGAGAACTTATACTTAAGTGAAAATAGATAGTGGGTAAAAGCTTAGTCGGTTAAAGTTGGAAGCCAAAAATGTGTGAAAAGTGAAAAGAAAAATAAAAAGCTACTTATCAATGTAAAAAAAAGTTAAAAATAAATGTTTGTAACTGAGTAAATTAAATTAATTCCATGTTTCAAAGTGAAAAGTAGCTTTTAATACTTATCTAAAACTGTTTTTCATTGTAAAACAACTAGGCCATTTTGCCTGAGGAAAAAGTAAATCATTCAATCTCTGTAAGATTGCTGGTCATAAACATGACTAATGATACATAATTTAATAATTAATTAACCAGAAGTAAAATATCCTAGAAGTAAATAACCAATATTTACCATTAGTCTAGAATTTCTCTTCACCTAGAAAGTTATGTTAGCTACTGGAATTGATGCTAGTCTACCCTGGCATTAGCAACGAAAGCAGGTTAACTTCATTAAATAAAGCCAGTTAACGTTATCTAATGAATGAAACTATCCTCAGCATGCTTTTTCATATTAGATTCCCTCTAGGGAGGAAAAGGAAGTGCTTCAGTTTATAAGTCTTTGCTTACTCCAGAATATTTGTCTACTGAGGTAGGGTCAGGGACAGTCAAGCTCAATACTGCAGTCTGGTGGCTTATCTATATTTAGAAACACACGGATAACTTTAGCTCTAACAACACCGTGCAGCATGAGAAAGTGAGAACAGATGACAAATTAGCACAATTCTCTAATTTTTTTTTCCAGTTATTTATTTATTTATTTTACATTGGTGAACCTCATCGCATGCTAAACTCAAATAATTGGAAGTCACTGTCTGGATGAGAAACTGTACAAAATGTACTGTTGAGATTTGTAAGGAGTACTTTGAAGGTGCAAATAAAAATGAATTTATAAAAGTAAGGCTTCTTTTTTTTCTTGGAAATGTAATGAAGTAAGAGTACAAGTATTCAATTTCAATACTACTCAGGTAAAGTATGAATATGCCAAAATAATACTTAAGCACATTGGCCTCGCACCTCTGTGGTTGGGGGTTCGAATCTTGCCTCGGCCCTGTATGTGTGAAGTTTTCTTCGGGTACCTTTGGGGGTTTCCTCTGGATACTCAAGTTTCCTCACCCAGTCCAAAGACATGCATGTATGACTGATTGGCATTTCCAAATTGTCCGTAATGTGTGTGTAAATCTGTCCAGGGTGTACCCCGCTTTGTGCCCCGAGTGCTCCAGGCTCCCCTGAGACACTGTGTAGCACAAGCAGCACAGAAAATATGGATGGATGGAATACTTAAGTACAGTAATAAAGTAGTATTACGTCAAGATTAATTAAGGATTGTTTATTACTTAAGTATAATAGACAATTATTAAATCTTAATATAAATTCCTTTTGACCAATTACATTCAAGAATTGAACAGTGCTGTGGTAGACTGCATCTAACGATAATAATGAGAATAATGAGTCTTTAATGGTCACATATACATTATAGCACAGTGAAATTCATTTTTCTTTGCAGGAAGTTGGGGTGAGCAGAGAGGGTTAAGGGCCTTGCTCAAGGGCCCAAGAGTGGCAGCTTAGCAGTGCTAATGCTTGAACCCCCGACCTTCCGATCAGTAACCCAGAGCCTGGCAGTGAACCCTCGACCTTCTGATCAGTAACCCATAGCCTTAATCATCAAGCCACCACTACCCCATCAAAAAACAACAACTGCCTCTATGTATCAATGAAGAAACTATATTATAAGGCCTATAAGGAATGTTAGCAAAGTAAAAAGAGTGAACAATGTGCTAGCTAGAGATGTTAGCTTAGCGCGTGGAGCCACAGTGAGGAAATTGTTCACTTAGATAGCTAAACTCACCATAATTTAACCTCTGCGCTGTCTCAACTAGGCCAGATTATAAAAGAGCAGGTTCAATGACAAGGTAAGATGAAGCTGTTTTGATGACTTGTGGTGGTCCAACACCGGACCAAGAGACTTTTTGTAGATTTTTGCTTTAATCTGTCTCCTGTCTGAATATGATACGTAAACAAGTCCTCAGATAGCAGTTTCTGAATGCGTAAAATTTCAGTATCCGTCCAATAGGTCAGCGCTGAGACGTAGATCCAGAGCGCATTTGGGACAGATCCAGCACTACGTTTAGCCTTAATGATGCAGTGTACATTTATTGTCTGGGGATATATCCCTTTCACTTTATCACACATTCCTCTAGTGCACTTTTTACTTACAGTATAACACAAACACTTGCACACACACGCAAACACACACACACACACACACACACACACACACACACACACACACACACAGAGACTAAGCCCACACAAAACACTTCCTGTTTGAGTGACAGGTGGAGTGCAGCTGCAAGGCGAGCCAGAGATA
This sequence comes from Ictalurus furcatus, assembly GCF_023375685.1. Classification (NCBI taxonomy): domain Eukaryota; kingdom Metazoa; phylum Chordata; class Actinopteri; order Siluriformes; family Ictaluridae; genus Ictalurus; species Ictalurus furcatus. Next base: position 14,082,093 of record NC_071279.1, read on the forward strand.
ACAGCAGATAAACACACACACACACACACACACACACACACACACACACACACACACACAATATCTCCTTATGATAATCAATCAGAATCACTTCAGCTCCAGTAAGTGTGATGGTGACTGTATAACTGCAGCTTGTGTGTGTGTGTGTGTGTGTGTGTGTGTGTGTATGTGTGTGTGTGTGTGTGTACTGTATCTATGGTAGGACACTCACAGACTCAGGGCCATGTCATCACACCAATCATTTTCAACATGGTGTGCCTTGTGGGATAAGTGTGGGATAAGCGTGTGTGTGTGTGTGTGTGTGTGTGTGTGTGTGTGTGTGTATGTATGTGTGTGTAATGAATACCAGAAATGCCAGTGTTCCATGAATTTGTTTTGTTAACAAAACAAGCCCGGACTTATAATGTGTCAGATTTCACACACACACACACACACACACACACACACACACACACACACACACCTGCCCATGTGTTTACACTGATATTACGGTGTTTGGTGATGTGGTTGGATTTTGTTTTATTTCATACAAATGAAGTCATAAGAAAAGGTTCAAACGTCAATCCCGTGACCTTCCGTGACCTTTATTTACTCTTTGTATATAATAATATAAAATAATAGAAAATACAGAGTAAAATAAAGAGGAAGAAAGTGAGACATACAGAGGGGTTAGAGATATAGGGGGTGATAAAGAGAGAGACAGACAGACAGACAGAGGAGTGGAGGTGTGTGTGTGTGTGTGTGTGTGTGTGTGTGTGTGTTTGTGGCTGCGCAGTGACAGAGAGAGCGAGAGATAAAGAGAGAGACGGAGCAGAAGAGAGAGACGGAGAGAGAAAACAGGCGAGTAAACAGCAGCTCTTTCAGACACAATGCTACCCACGGCACAGCAAACACAAACACACCTCACGGCATTTTCCAGTACGCCAGGTGTTACTGGCAGGAGCTTTTACACACACACACACACACACACACACACACAGAAAAAGTCAAGAGGAAAAGGCGTGCAGTAGAACAGACCAGGTGTACATGCACACACCACAGAAAGAGGAGTTCATTAAAAGTGTAATGTATAAATAACAGAGGGAAAATAAGAATTCATTTTGAATTCAGAATGATTTAAATATAAAAAATAATAATTTTCATAATTTGGAGTGTTTTGTTTGTCCTCATTTTATTCACAATGTTTACATCTCTCAGTTTTTACAACTAATACATATATATAAACATCATAACACAAATTCATCTATAAATTTGGTCTGAGGGAAATATTATTTATTAAACAATAAAAATAAGCACAATGTAATATGTCATAACACAAATGGGATAAAAGCATCCGAGTGCTTTATGATGCTAAAAAGTTTTTCAAAATTTGTCTTGTGAGTTCCTCGCCAGTGAAGGAATGACGAGCGTTATTTACAGCGAACACAAACGTTTGTAACCGTTCTCAACGCTGCGTTGAAGGCAGCTCGCCGCTACACTGTAAGACTGTAGAGAATAATAAATAACTTCTGAATACTGAATACAGAAGGAGATAATAAGTGACAGAAGAAATTGTACTTCGTTATTATAATGGTGAATCATGTTAGGGGATCTGTAAATAATTACTGGTATTTATATTTTAACTGGTTCTCAAACCAATAACAGAAAAACATCTTCACGTCTATTTTACTTAATATTATATCCTTCTTACTTTGAAATAATCATACAACTACATTTGACTTTTTAACTTTAAGTGTACTTCTGACTCACTGCTTATATTTATACTTATATTTGAGCGTGAGTTTTGCTTTTTTATTACTTTTTCCACCAGTTTCTAACACAACCAGCAACATGAGGTGGAATTATTCTAGAACACGGTGAGGAAATCACTCAAAAAGAAACCAGTTTATAGTTCAATGTGAACTGTTGCTTGGCACATGTTCGTTTTTTGACATACGTTCTATCCGAAACAAAGTACAACAGAATCCTAATTAAGCGCTCATGAGTTCAACTCACACACTTCACATCCTCGAATGGTGAACTATCGCTGATTCATTTCATAATATTTTGAAAGAATTTTGAAAAGTAGGCTGATCGTCTAAACCTGAATATACAAATATACAAATATAGTGTAGTGTAGTCGTACTGCTTAACTAAGCTTTTAGATGAAATATATATATATATATATATATATATATATATATATATATATATATATATATATATATATATATATATATCAGGTTTTGGTCAAAATGTAGTTTTCTGTCTATAACGTACTCAAAAAGAAATAGATTTCAGCAAAATGACAAACTGAGATATTTTTATTTTTATTTTTTATCTTCCTAGGTTATCTTCCTGCATACAAACATGGTGGTAAAAGCAGTTCATCTGTGTAAAGACGTCTTAAACCTTGCTAACAAAGTGTAATTTCTTCACATTTAATCAAGTTGTTGGATAGATTAAATGTCTTGCGAAACAGACACAACCCTAATCGATGAATTTTCTAATTAGGATTGATTGGATTGAATTGGATTGAATTGGATTAATTGGATTGAATATATTAGTCATATATATAGTCAATGTGATCATGTGAAGCTAAATTTCAGAAAGATAACATTTCTACACACACACACACACACACACACACACACACAAAAACGTCTCATTGACCTAAAATGGCGCAGTACCACCAGCATATTAAGCAATGTGTATGTGTGTGTGTGTGTGTGTGTGTGTGCACTTGCTGCTCTGGAGTGACAGTGTCTTAAAGCTGGCACACGTCCATTGTTCAGGGTCGGGGCCCCACACCATATTTCACTGTGGCTAGCAGACGGCTTTCCTTGTGTATGTGTGTGTGTGTGTGTGTGTGTGTGTGTGTGTGTGTTTGGGGGGGGTGCAAAGACAGGGGGTTTGGAGGACAGCTGATTGTGCACGCGGCCGGGACAAAAGGGCCGGACCTCCTCCACACACGCCTCATACAATGGACCGGCTCTAATGCTTGTAAATCTATTCAACGATTCTGAGGGCCAAGATAATAACAAGCTGTTCAAAATGAATTCCTAATGTGAGACAGAGAGGGAGAAAGAAAGACAAGGAGAAAAGACATAAAGAAAGAGCGAGAGAGAGACAGAGATAAAAGAGAGACTTAGAGATATATAGATAGAATGAGAGAGAGCGCGAGGGAGAGAGACACTACCTGAATATGGTGGAAGTGTTAAAATGTTAAGAGACACACATACATACAGGATAATGATGATAATAAAAGTTTAACTTTTGGACACTGTGTTGTAAACTCCATCACACACACACACACACACACACACAGTTACAGATTGGTTAATTGCATGCAGTGCAGCTCTGTGGCTGCACGCCATTGGTTGTGCCTAAAGGTCGGAGGAGGTCGCTGTGGTGATCATCAATGGCACCCCAGGAAACGGGGCATAATTATGCAAATGAGCTGTTGAAGGCCGCCTCCTGCAGCCTGCACAAATCTGCAAGCGTGCGCTCACACACACACACACACACACACACACACACACACACACACACACATAGTCATACATATACACACATAGTTACAGACACAAATGTAGATACATATGCAGAGATCCATGTGAACCAGGTGCGTGTGTGTGTGTGTGTGTGTGTGTGTTATTTGTCTGTCTTTCACCAGCAGCATAGTGGATTACATGGCATACAAACACGCACACACACACACACACACACACACTCTCTCTCTTTGTCTTCAATGAGAATTACAGTATATTATAAATAATGACGTTTTATTTCAGTCAGGTCTTCTAGTCAGGAGGACGTCTGAGTATGAATCAGTGGATCAGTCTTCTCGCTGGTGATGTAGTTCTCGAGTCCTACACTTTAACTTAAGTCATAATTGTTATGATTATGCATAATGTGACTTAAACTCAATTATCTGCATCCTGTAATTCACTGTCATTATGTTTATCCATAAGTCACATTTCATCCATATTATATCATCATATCATTTATAACTAAAAACACGCCATGTCCAATACATCTTAATTCATGGTGGTTCTTGGTGGTTAAGGAGTGATTTAGAGCAGACATTTTGTAGCCATGTCAAACAAACAGTTGGAGATTACAAAATACCCACAATGACTTAACGGTGCATTAGGTAAGATTAGTCTTTTTTTTTCAAGGTTAAGGGTTAAGTCTCTAACGCTTAGATGGATTTGACATTTGAATGATTTTCTTTACTCCTTGAGCCCACTTCCTCATTCCCACCCGTCTTCACAAAGCTCCGCCTCCAGGATCTTAGGTGGCCCATAGAGTATAGTGTCTATAAAATGACTAACATGAGGCACAGACAAACACAAACAAGCATTCCGGACCGGAAATCAATTTTCCAAACAGGTTTAATCACTGACTTAATAAACTTTTGCTTAAGCCACAGATTAAACCATTGTTTGTTTTTAATCATGTTCTACATATCCTCCATGTTATTTGTACAAGTAAAGAATCTGTTAAAAAAAAAAAATCACCTATTGCACGTTTAATGTACCCTTTCAGAAACATGGTTAATCTGAGGAATTTACTGGAGCCAATCATTTTAATGCATCACTTTACAAATTTGCATAAATGCTAATTAACTAATAACTAAATTTGCATATCCTGCACCTGCCTCTGGAATCACAGTTCTGTGTCATGAACTTAGACAGGAAATTAGTCTCCGGCTGTTGACTTGTCGCTTGCTAGGTTAGCCTCCGCCTTGTCTATTATATTCTGAGCTTGGGACGCTTTATTGGGCGTTATCTTTTAATACAAGCTCATGAGCTCCTGCTTTAACATCAGTGTTAACTGTAAAGTTTTATTCTGAAGCGATTTTTAATTGTAAGCTGGGTCTTGCCTTAAACACACAGCGTATTTAAAGTGAGCATGCATGCATGTTTTACCCTGCTGAACTCCTGATGACTCCGGCTAATGAATAGCCTGCAGCGCTATGAGGGGGTGTTTGTGTGTGTGTGTGTGTGTGTGTGTGTGTCCTGTGGGGCTCCTGCATGCCCGTCGGGCCTGTGTGTGCATTCTGGCTAAGGCTTGGTGTGGTGTGGTGCATTGTGGGTCTGCAGCGAGGCGTGGTGCAGAGGGTGTCTGGCACACGGAAAGTTAGTGCTGGGCGCTAAGTGCTAAGCTGGCATGTGTAGGGGCATCAGGAGCAGCAGAGGCGTGACCAATCAGTGAAAGAGTCCATCTGAGCAGAGCAACAGCTCACAGCTGAGCCTGCAGAGAGTGCTCATACACACACACACACACACACACACACACACACACACACACACACACACTATCCTAGTGAAGATTTTCCACTGATATAATTATTAATACAACAATTTAATCCTATGGTCCTATTTGGTCCTCACCAAGATATAAAAACATGCCTCATCCTCTGTCCTCTACACACAATATGCAACACACAAACATGTTGCGTGTACTATGAAGATTCTATTTAAAATGCAAACCCAGTCTTATTGGAACCCCCATGTAATTTTAGTCATAGTGAGCTGAGTACATTCCTAACACAACTCAGGTAAATGTTGATGTTCCCAGTAGTTTAGTCTTGTTTTACTCTGTCATTCTGCCTTTGCACTGTGGTTATGTAAGACTACGTACCGACTAGCGTACCGACTAGCTAAATTCTCATGGGGTTGATATACACTCACCATACGCTTTATTAGGAACACCTGTAAATTCATGTAGTTATCTAATAAGCCAATCATGTGGCAGCAGTGCAACGCATAAAATCATGCACATACAGGTCAAAAGCTTTAGTTAATGTTCACATCAAACATCTGAGGACAAATTGTGATTGATATTGGTACCAGATGGGCTGGGTTCCAACTTTGACTCGGCCTCCAAATTCCCCCGATCTCAAACCGATCGAGCATCTGTGTATTGGTATTGTACTGGACTGTACTGGATGTACTGGACAAACAAGTCTGATCCATGAAGGCCCCACCTCGCAACGGACTTAAAGCATCACCCTTTTGTTGCCCCCGTCCCAACTTTTTTTGAGACGTGTTGAGGCCATCAAATTCAAAATGACCTTAAAATGGTACATTTACTCAGTTTAAACATTTGATATGTTTTCTATATTCTACTGTGAATAACATATGGGTTTATGAGATTTGCAAATCATTGCATTCTGATTTTATTTACATTTTATACAGTGTCCCAACTTTTTTGGAATTGTACAAGAATAAGAACAGAGGAGTTTTTGTGGTTTCACAATAAGTAGTTGTATTTTTCTGTCTTATTTCAAGAGGAAGTGAGGGAATGACTGTTTACAGCTGATATATCATACATAAGCGAGAACAGGAAATTGCTTCACAAAAAATCCATAACATTAAATCTAACTATAAGAGGATAAAATACATTGTGGATAATCCACCCATACATCCATCCACCTTCTATACTGCTTACTCCTTTTCAGGGTCACGGGGAACCTGGAGCCTATCCCAGGGAGCATCGGGCACAAGGCAGGGTACACACTCATTCATACACTACGGACACTTTAGACATGTCAATCAGCCTACCATGCATGTCTTTGGACTGGGGGAGGAAACTGGAGTACCCGGAGGAAACCCCCACAGCACAGGGAGAACATGCAAACTCTGCACACACATGGCCACGGCAGGACTCGAACCCCAGACCCTGGAGGTGTGAGGCAAACGTGCTAACCACTAAGCCACCGTGCACACATTATGGGTAATTCTTTATTAAATAATAAACAAAATGTTAGCATTTTGAATTTCTTTGGCATACGAGGAATTGAAAACTTTAGGATATGCTGGTATAGGAAAATAAGGACTAGGAAAATCACCCTGTCATGGATTATTTACCAATAGTAGCATGCCTCTGTTGTGGTTCATTTCTTTATGAATATGCTGTGAGCTAATGTGATTGGAGAACTCTACAGTTTCCAGCATGTGTGCTCAACTTTTGCTATTTTGTCCCACGTCAATTGAAGGAAGTTCAGAGTTCCTTTGAAAATTCACACAAATAGTCAAAACCTCTTAATCTAACATTTTAAAGTAACCCTTAAACTGAAATTAAAACCATTAGAAACAAACTGTAGAATAATAAAACATTATTAAAAATATCCTAGGAGCGTCTCTACACATTTACCCTCATTAAACTTTTACCAAAAAGTTTAATGAGCTCCTGCGCTTACTCAAGCCTACCTGAGTAAAGGTCAAAGGTCAGACTTTGACGCTCACAAAAACAGACACGCTAACCCCTCGCCTACACACAGCTGTATTGTTTATACATTTGGAGAGAGTTTTTAAGCGCAGCAGAATATCCGCACATTCACCAAACACTTTCACACAAAGCAGAGGTGGAGGACGGACCTCCTACCTGAAGTAACTCCATTAAAAGCTTGCCGTACACCATTACGGCTAAGAGCGAGAGGGCCGGTGTGCGAGCTGCCATAGCAACACAGCGTTTCACAGCGCGGGTCACTTCCTCAATACTGCTGTATTCATCCCAAATTACGCTTTGTGCTCGAATGAAAAGGCTCTCAGCCTCACAAAGAAGCCAATTAGTATTTCATTTGTTAATTTATTTGCTTGATTTCGGGAGCTACATTTTTCCATGCTGCAGTGTCATGCTACAAAAGAAATCTGATGTAGATATGTGAGAGGAATGTAGCACATACGTAAAGTCATTTGTTATAGAAATGTCCAGCTACGTGCTTGCTGTAATGTGTGGAATAATCAATGTGATGAACATTATCTCTGTTCTGGGAATTGTCTCCCATTATGGCTGTAATTGATCGCTTTTCTCGAGGAGTATTAAACACAGATCAATAAAACATCTATCCTTATCTATCAATCCTCATGGGCCCAACTGTGGCTCTCTAACAGTCGTGGGAACCGTGCAGTCACTCGGACACTTGAAACATTAGATTACATTTAGTAAAAATACACAAATCAAATCAATAAATAAAAGGAAACAACATTTGTACAAATGACAGGGTATAAATGTATTATTTGCCCGCTGATGGTAGTGTGAACAGATATCAGGCATGTGAAGAAATGAGAATGAGGCTCATGTTTGAATACCCTGAGTGACATCACCTCAGGTGATGAGTCAGAGACTGATTTGGCTGATGCTGATAATTAATATGAGAACTCATTGTAAACTTGGAATTCTTTCAAACTGATCACTCGTCGTTTTTCTGAAAGTAGACAAGGTTGTGAATGTAGAGGTAGGGGGAGCATCTTTCAGAGATACACATTTATATGAAATGCTATTTTCTCCGTGTTCAGTTTTGGGAGATTTTAAAAATGCTAGAACTTTACTTGTAATTGAGAAAGAAAAACGTATTTCAGTTCAGGAAAGCCTTCAGTTTTCAGAACTACAGTATATAGTAGAAAATGTCTAAATATATTTATGCTGCACCATGCAAGTCGTAATAACGTCATCTCCTGCGAAATGGAAAGAAATCATGGACGCTTCCATGAAACCGTGTCTTTTGTTTGTTTTGTCAGAGCACATAAAGCTCACAGTTACAGGCCCGAGTGGCTATTGGTACTGTTCTCCTCTAGTAAACTTCAAACATTCATGCAATATTTTGGACTGAAATTGCAGTACAGCAACAACAGAGGATAATAGCAAGCAGCATTAGCAACAACCTAGCTGTCTATCATTAGTGATAACTCTAATGTTGATGATTGCCTTCTCGAGACAGTCATTAGTATGGTCAGTGTTATAGCTTTAACCAAGTGTGTGTTTATTAACTGATCTAAAGCCAAAACTGCTATAAACTCATTTAAAAATAGACAAAGGGGACTTGTTGATTTGACATCACTCCGTAAACAAGGAAGGAACTGATCGTTGAGAAGACTACCCCAAGCTGACGAGTTGAAATGTGAAGTTAAGGGGGCATTTTCAGTGGCTTTTACCAGTTGTAGGTGGCGAATTTGAAACTTCAACTCAAACGAAGCATTACAGAAAAGATTTTGGTGCGATAAACTTCCTTTACTTGTTAGCTACATTACCTACATAGCGCCAATACAATATAAAGAAACAAATATCAAAGATCAAATATATCTTGTCTGAATGCCTGCATTAGGTGTAATGGGATATCATGTAAATTTGTGGCTGAACTATTCCTTTAATCACTCCTTTTCCCCTTCCACACTGTGATATTGTTTGTTCCAGACATTAGTAATAGTAATGGCCCCAGTGGTATGCTTTATGGGAATCCTGAAATGCTTGAATAAACAGACTTTGACTGACCGGCTCCACATGTGTGTTCACTGCAGATTATGACAGCGGTTAACAGCAGGTTTCTTGGATATTTGCGCACGGCAGGCCTACAGTAGCTTCCTGTCATCTAGGGTCAGGTAATTAACCTCGGCAGATCGAGCTGCCCTCCCTCCGAGATCAGTGACCAGGATGAGTTCAGCTCATGATCGTAATTGCTTCATCACGAGGCCAGGACATACAGCAGCTGCTCACAGTCGTACGGCGCATGCCTGCAGCAGAAAACTCACTCTTCCGAGTCATTACACCGCAGCTAAAACATCCAATTAACCTCATCAGCTCCTGTGTCTTAACGAGGAGCTAAAAGCACGAGGAGAAGTGCGTCAGGCTTCTCGTGGCACCCCGGATCAGACAGAAAGCATAATCCAATTCCAGCTCCATTACTGAAAATAAGTGGCCTGATTAAATTTTCAGATGCATCTCAGGACCTTGTAAATGAGAGCGCTGTTATCACCCTGATGCCGCTTGATTACGGCGCAAATGATTCTGCTGGACAGAATCCACAGCACATCAGCATGATGAAGCTTCTGTGTAGTACAAATACCAATAAAGTATGCTTACTCACAAGCACTTCGATTAGATGTGATTATATTAGGACTGAACACTCTGTGTTCTGAGCTAACAACATGTAAACACTCCAGGCTAGAAAGGACCCGTTAAACTCAGCATATAAGTGAAGACTTTACATATACTATTATGAGTATATCTCATAATCAATGTTTGGATCAAATCCTCTATCCAAAAACAACATTTCACTAATTGATTATATTCATTCATTTGGAGGATTATTTTATGCAATTTATTTGCTATATTTATGAGGTCCTCCTAACATATAGGTCACTTTGTTGGTAAAGTCGAGTATTTGGACAGTGATACAATTTTTGTCATTTTGTCACAATGGATTTCAAATGAAGCACATAAGATGTGACTGAAGTGTAGACTTTCAGCTTTAATTCAAGGGGTTTAACAAAAATATTAAGATCTCCATTTTTACAGGCTCAAAAGTAATTGGACAAGCAGTTTCATGGCCAGGTGCAACCTGTTTCCTCGTTATTTCATAACAAATTAAGGAGATAAAAAGGTTTGGAGTTGACTCCAAATGTTGAATCTGCATTGGTTCATGGGAATTCTCAATATGCCGTCCAAAGAGGTGTCGATGCAAGTGAAAGAGGCCATCATTAAGCTGTCAAAACAATATCGACCTAGCAACACCAAAAGGAAGACAACTAAAGTGGATGATCGCAGAATTCTTTCCTTGGTGAAGAAAAACCCCTTCCCAACATCTAGCCAAGTCAACAACACTCTCGAGGAGGTAGGTGTAGTAACACTCAAGAATAGAAAGGCCAGATTAGACGTTGGAAGAAAACATCTTTAAAATGCCTGCCCAGTTCTGGAACAAGATTCTTTGGACAGATTAAACCAAGATCAACTTGTACCAGAATGATATAAAGAGAAGAGTATGGAGAAAGGAAGGAAGGGCTCATGATCCAAAGCATACCACATCATTAGTCAAACATGGTGGAGGAAGTGTTACAGCATGGACATGTGGGGCTGCCAAAGGAACCGGGTCACTGGTGTTTAGTGATGATATAATGCTGATAGGAGTAGCAGGATGAAATATGAAGTGTACCGAGCTATACGTTCTGCTCAGATTTAGTTGAATGCTGCAAAACTGATAGGATGATAGGATAGGATAATTGTGTCACTGCCCAAATACTATTGAACCCAACTATATATAGTTACTGACTATAGCCCATTTGTTGCTATGTACATTGTGTCAGTGCTCCTCTACCCCATCTCTAAATGGAACAGGAGGCACCACTGACCTGAACACTGTTGATACAAGTGTACAGCAGCTACAGTCATTTTACTGAGGGTTTAATCACCTCATTTCCACTACTAGGTTGAGAAACCGTCTACCAACTAAATATATCCAGCCAACAGTGGTGCTGCCATCAGAAACTGACATTGAGGAAGGCTAGAGGATGATTAGTTTCAGCCTCGGATGCTCCTCCCACCAACAGGATACAAATCAATAATCGATCCATCCATCCATCTATCTATCTATATATCTGATATGTTTTGTACACTTTTCTGGCCACAAGCTTCAGAATCTTTCAGGTTGCAATCTATTTACCTTTCCCTGTATACACACTTCTGTGCAGAAAATAAACTCACATTGCATCAGAATGAGCATTTTGGAGCAATATGTAGTAACAGGACAGAAAAAAGTTCACAGGAGTCTCGGTTTAGTTATTGAAAGCATTTATAGGTGTGTAAACCGCACAATCATGCTAAGGGATGCTAATATGGTCACGTCCACCTTGATCTCACCTCTAAATATAGTCCCCCCATTTTTTTTTAGCCCATATTAAGTTTAATATCTTGTATATTATTACAACTGTAACCTTGTTCACATCATTAAGAAACAATATTATATATAAATCTAGTCAAAAGCTATACATCCTATTTCCACAAAGCAAACATTGTTTTCACATCTATTATACACCTTCAGTATGAGCAGACCGGGAATGAAATTCCAGGCCAAAAAGATCTACGGAAATTTCCACAGAACTTCCTGCATTAATAGCCTGAACTAAACATTTGCTCGAGTCTATATCCGCATGAAAAAAAATTCATATGAAGAAAAACTGCAAAGTTTCCATAGCAAAATAATAAAAATGTTACTACCCAGTTTTCCACCATTTCTCTACTGCCAATCATTATGCAGTCTGTCACATCCACACTTCTGCGAAGCTAAATTTGTAGTTTTAATATCTAAGTATACTTAAAATGATAGATTTGCTTACTATACCTACAACAGATGTATGAACATTACAGATATTTCATTTTTTTTAAGAATTAACGTGAAATTGTTTAGCCTGATGCCTTCAAGTCCAGTATATCTTCCATCTCCTTAATAAGCATGTCACAGAGTATCTGAATTGTTTTTCAATGGTGTATAAGCATCAGCCACTTCCTATCTATCCATGAGCACTCCAGCGATACACTCACTCTGTTTTATTAACATCATTCCTCTCCCCATCCTACAGCCCAGATGAGTCCAATTTGACAGGTCCGTGTTTACAGAGCTCAACATGAAGCCACATTTTACACTTACAAATATTCAGAGAAAGCAGAAAACAGCCAGGTCGTCATTACCGGTTTGGAGAAAACAGCCGCAGCGATGTCCCCCGTCTCACAGCAACAGCCTCAACACTCATCCAATTAACACAGGGAGAGGTCCCGCAGTAACAGGCTAATTGAGCCTATGGGGTATTCACTTACAGTAAGGACTTATTTCACTTCCTGAAACCATGATGAAGCACTGTGTGTCTCCTACTACTCAAAGCATTGACTCAGAAATGATGATGTCAACTATTCGAGGAGTGTCAAGCCTATGTCATGTTTAATTAATTTAAAACCAGACAGTTTTATAACTAACCCTGTAGATGATAATATAGCAATATCAGCTCAATGATTAGAATGTTTTACTCCTCTTAGAGAGAGCGAAGTAATTTCATTAATTTCTTCATCAAAATCATCGCCTTGTATACTAGATCCTTTACCTACATGTTTCTTCAAACAGATTATTCCAGAAGTAATCAAACCCCTTCTAAGTATAAATATATCAATTCTTCTCTTAGCACTGGCTATGTACCTAAAAGATTTAGCAGTTATCAAACCCCTGATTTAAAAACAAAAACCTGACCTTGACCCTGTCACTTGTCCAGCTATAAGCCAATATCAAATCTCCCCTTCATCTCCAAGATCTTAGAAAAGGTTGTAGCACAGCAGCTATACTCATACCTACATAGGAATAACATTCTTGAAATGTATCAGTCAGGATTTAAGCCTCATTATAGCAGAGAGACAGTGCTGGTTAAAGTGGTAAATGACCTACTACTGGGCTCTGATCAGGGTTGTGTCTCCTTGCTTGTATTACTTGACCTTAGTGCAGCTTTTGATACTATAGATCATACTATTCTCCTTGATAGACTATAAAACATTATTGGCATTAAGGGAACGGCCCTCTCCTGGCTCAGGTATTATTTGACTGATCGCTATCAGTTCGTAGATGTAAATGGAGACTTCTCTGTGCATACTCAGGTAAAGTTTGGTGTTCCACAAGATTCTGTTTTAGGCCCACTGCTTTTTACTTTATATATGCTACCTCTGGGTCAAATTATTTGTAAACATGGCATTAGCTTCCACTGTTATGCTGATGACACACAGCTGTATGTTTCAGAAAAGCCAGATGAGAGACACCAGCTCATTAAAGTTGAGGAATGTGTAAAGGACATTAGACACTGGATGCTTATTAACTTCCTTTTACTTAATTCTGATAAGACAGAAGTACTTGTACTAGGACCACATGCAGCTAGAAGTAAGCTTCCTGATTACACAGTAACTCTGGATGGTCTTTCTGTTTCATCACGTGCAGTAGTAAAAGACCTTGGTGTGATTATTGACTCCAGTCTTTCATTTGACGCTCATGTAGATAATATTACTAGGATAGCCTTCGCTCGTCTCAGAAATATTGCTAAGATAAGAAATATAATGTCAATACACGATGCAGAAAAATTTGTTCATGCTTTTATCACCTCCAAGTTGGATTATTGTAATGCCTTACTGTCTGGAGTTTCCAGTAGGAGGTATAAACAAACTCCAGTTAGTCCAGAATGCAGCTGCAAGAATCCTTACTAGAACCAGAAGATATGACCACATCACCCCGATCTTATCCACACTGCATTGGCTCCCAGTTAAATTTCGTACTGATTATAAAATACTACTATTGACCCATAAAGCATTGAATGGTCTCGCACCACAGAACCAGAGCAAACTTTTAGTCTTTTATGATCCGCCATGCCTACTTCGATCAAAAGGTGCAGGCTATTTGTTGGTACCTCGAATAGTGACAGCTACAGCAGGGGGAAGAGCTTTCTCTTACAAAGCCCCAGTATTTAACAGCCTTCCAATTAGTGTTCAGGACTCCTCCTGATGCCCTATTTCTGGTTGGAGTTCTCATCAATTGGAAGTCACTCGCTGCTGCTGAGGATAGCCCCACATGGTGCAGCCTAAAGTTTACTGAGATTGCTGAGGGTGGTGCCACTTAAAAACCATAAAGATGGCTTTGGACCTCAATTCATGTGAACAGTTATGTTATGATGGTCAGGACTACAATTGCTATTATATCCTTAGCACTGCAACTACCACAAACAGTTTTGCATTCAAGCCTCCATCAGTGAACAGTGGAGAAGTTCAACAAAACAGACTTCATGTAAAAACTGTAATGAATGTCTCAAGGTTACACAACTGCACTATTTGACCATGCAGTATGAGCACATTTATAGAAGGGACTTATTTATAATTATACTGTTTGTTGTTACGCATTTCGTTATTCCCTTTTGAGTCTGGTTCCTCTCAAGGTTTCTTCCTCATATCAACTCAGGAAGTTTTTCCTTGCGACCGTTGCCTCTGTCTCGCTAATTAGGTACAAATTAATAAATTTTTATTTTATTATTTCTGTAAAACTGCTTTGGGACAAAGTCCATTGTTAAAACTGCTATACAAATAAAACTGAACTGAACTGAATGTTTAAAGACCTGAAATGAGCAGGAAAAAGATAATCATATTCATTCATCCTCACTAACTGCTTTATCGTGGTCAAGGTTGCAGTGGATCCTGAAAGGCTGTAATGAAAAGAGCAAAAGAATGACAGATACTTGTTTAAAAGAGAAAAAAGACAACTTTTAAGAAAAATGAGAAGAGCTCTAAAGATGACAAAGAGGCAAAGACCAGTTTTTAAGGAGGAAAAAAAAATGGAAAGGACATGTGAAAGACCACAGAGTTGAA
Organism: Ictalurus furcatus; assembly: GCF_023375685.1. Taxonomy (NCBI): domain Eukaryota; kingdom Metazoa; phylum Chordata; class Actinopteri; order Siluriformes; family Ictaluridae; genus Ictalurus; species Ictalurus furcatus. The sequence continues at coordinate 14,097,237 of NC_071279.1, forward strand.
AAAAACCCAAAACACCACATTAGAATGTAAACAGAAAGAGCGTAGTAAAACCATTCATTTCAGGGGAAGGAAAGGAGACAATTTTGGAGACAAATAATAAAAAGTAACAATAAATGAACAACAAGAGCAGAACAAGAACATAAAGCAAATGAAGAGGAGAAAAAGGCAAAGACCATGGTTAGATAAGAAAAAGAAACACAATCATGTCAATCATGTCACATGTATTAAAAATAAAATATAAGAGCTCCAAAGAGGGGAACACAATGACCTTTTCAGAAAGAAGGGAGAGTGCAAAAGGCTGCATTTATAAGAAAAAAAAGGAGAAGAGCTCAAACCCCATGTTAAAGAGAAGAGAAAGACTTCATATAAAAAGTAAAAAAGAAGAGGAAAAAAAGAAAAGGACATATAATGGGGTGTAATGGTACACAGAATTCAAATTTGATATTATATGGTGGTGTCTCGTTGTGATACATTTTCAATACAGCATTATTGAAAAAAATAAGCATTACCTGAATATGTGCATTAGGTTTCCATTTTTAACTCCATATAAAACATGTAGTTTTCTCAAGCTAAAACACTTTAATACACGCTAAGCTGTTTAAAAATAAAGAGGAGGTTACTTTTTCAGAGTAGGGGTGATATAAGCAGTATTTTATTCTGAATAGCCTACTTTATTACACGGTCTGTTAAATGTATTGTTTGATATGCAGTCATATCGAATCGAGCTCCTTGTATCAAACGATATGTTACAATACACTGTTATTCTCCTATTTCCAACCACTACACCTGAACACAGGGAGGGAAAGAAAGGTGGAACAAGTAGAGATAGAGGGCAAGAGAAGTAGAAGGAAAGCTCTCCTTTTATTGGTTTTGTCTGTTATAATAAATGGTCAGTCAGTTATGCAGTCAATCATATTCTCCAACTGATACCAAGCAAATTTAAACAAGCTCACAGTCCTTCCTCTGGGGTTAGGGAGTTCAAATCCTGCCTCAACCCTGTATGAACATGGAGTTTGCATGTTCTCCCCGTGCTTCGGGGGTTTACTCCAGGTACTCTGATTTCCTCCCCCAGTCCATAGACATGTGCTGTACGCTGATTGGTGTTTCCAAATTGTCTGCAGTGCATGAATGTGTGTTCAATTGTGCCCCGTGATGGGTTAGCACCCCGTCCAGGGAGTTCCCCGCCTTGTACACAGAGTTCCCTCCAGGCTCCCCGCGACCCTGTGTAGGATAAGCGGTACAGAAAATTGATGGATGAATTGATGGATGAATTTAATAGTGTAGTAGTATATTAGATTAAGAAAAAAGCAATGGCGTTGGTCAACAGCTAGCAGGACCTGGAAGATTCCCTTGGACCTTGAAGTTTTGGTGTTAGTTATTTTCAATGACTTGTACTTGGTATTTTTGTGGTATGTGGTATTTTGATGTTAATAATATATTTTAAGACTCTTGAGCATGCAATATGTAAAAATGTTTTGCAAAATATTGCAACCCACGTCCCGGTTTTCTAATTTACTGCTGCGGCTCATCACCTATCAGTTGTCATAAACTTTACAGGAGAAATGTAGAGTTCTACGTAGAGTTCAGGGAAACGTATGCTCTGGACAGATAGACAGAAAACATAATGCTCTGGACAGATAGACAGAAAACGTAATTCTAGGGACAGATAGACAGAAAATGTAATGCTATGGACAGATAGACAGAAAACGTAATGCTGTGGACAGATAGACAGAAAACATAATGCTCTGGACAGATAGACAGAAAACGTAATTCTAGGGACAGATAGACAGAAAACGTAATGCTATGGGCAGATAGACAGAAAACGTAATGCTATGGACAGATAGACAGATGTGTTTGGATGCTCAGTGAGGTTATATAATTTTTTTTTTTTTTTAATTTTCTTTGTCTGAATAAGTTCCTGATTTACATTTCAGTCATTTTTGGTTGTATTTTTGGTTCTACATTATGCCTGCTGTATCTTATAAGCATACAATGTATATACAGTAGTTGGAATGGAACGTGCTGAAGAAAAGTGTGGATAAATACTTTGTGACTGTAAAACTGGATGATTTTTTTATAAACTCCCTTTCAGTTGTCTACAGATAATGTTACACCTCAGTGTAAAGGTTTGAGACGAGAAATGAAATAAAGACACACAAACTAATTTTTTTAAGCTTTTGATTGTCTTGGGTGACTACAATGACTACAACAATTTTTTTGTTGTTGTTTTGCCCGGTGCATTGCTTTATGAATTTATTTAATTTAGAAATAAATAAGTGAAGGATTTCGAGTGAGTTATTGCCTTTTGCGTTTAAGACTGCATGTTTGTTCACAGTGTAAATGGCTGTGGTATTTGAGTTTAATGTTTAAAGAACTCCTTAAAAAATACACGTATATGCATCTGAGGAAAAACTATTTAAAAAAAGAGGAGGGAAAGAGGGGAAAAAGAAGAATGGAAAGAATGAATGTTCATGGGAGAAAATCTAGAGAGGAAAAAAAACCCAAAGTCATATGTTTAAAAAGGGAAAGAAGGGGAAGACCACATCTGTTAGTCAGGATTTTAGTCAGGAGAGATGGTATGTGTTGGGAAGGGAGGAACACAGACATAATTGTAACAGACTTCACTTACAGGCTAGGGCAGCCATGATGGAGCTCCTGCTGGAGAGGCACGTCTGTGTCATGACAGTTACCCGATGATGTCAGCAGATGCCCCCAGGGAGCATGGCCCGATGCCCGTGGGGTCACAGCGAGGCAACAGATAAGCACCAGCAAGGCTGTCTCACAGATGGTATACACACATGCACAGAATGGGTGGGGGTGTCTGGTTGTTGGACGTTAGCGTTTGTCAGTGCCAGAGTGTCGGCCCGCTCTGCCTGCTCTGTTGGCACTCCATCCGTTCTGTCACTCTGGTAAATAAATAACAACAACAAACAGCTCAGATCGAGCTGTGCCTGTGGACCATATGGGGCTCTCCCTTATTCCCTTACTCCCTCCCTCCCTCCCTCCCTCTCACTTGCTCCCGCCCTCCATCCAAGCCGTATTCACATTAGCACACCGACAAAGACCTGGCTTTCGACTTGCATTCTCACTACGGGATCAGATGTGTTAAGCAAAATGGCGGACAAATTATGTAGACCACACAGAAACATTAGGAGTGTGTTATTAGGAGCCGTGGTAGCAGAAGGGAGGATGACTCATGCCTCTGTAGAGTCTGAAGGCGTCTCCGGTGGCCGGGAGGAGCGCTGCTTTATCGGGTGTGTTCTGGCAGAGTGTGTGAAGGCAGCAGAGAAAGAGAGTGAGAAGGGGGGTTGGGTGGGGGTAGGGGTGCAATCGTTCTTGCATAAAGCCTTGACTGGGTCCAGACAGCCTCCTGGAACATTATTGCACTGAGCCTGCCCTGGCCCTCACACACACACACACACACACACACACACACACACACACACTAAAGCTACAGATGGTCCTCTAATGCAACTAGCAGACACTGACTGCATGAGACAAGCGGAAGGCAACCCACACACACACACACACACACACACACACACACAAACACACACTCTCTCTCTCTCTCTCTCTCTACAAACATTTACACATTCAACCTCTTAACCACCAGAACAATATCAAATAACACATTATACATGATTTTAATGCAATAAATCATATATGTATTAAGCAAACCTCTAATAATAATAAAGTCACATGGAAACTCCCACTGTGTGCAGGTATCAGCACAGCTGTTTTTTTTTTTTTTTAACGGACTTAAACACAGCTGCAAAACAGGCCTCTTGTATTGTATATGAAAAACAATACAATGCACAATGTTGTTATAAAAATATATATCGGAGCAAAAACAAAAGAACAAATTCAATCTGATCATCTCACGAATGGAAAAGATTACAATTGCATTTGGAACTGTTTACATACAAGAAATATGATCGTATTTTTGTTAGGATTGATTTTATTCTATTTACACTTTATTCTTTATTATATTTGCTATATAAATAAATGGAATAAAAAAATCTCAGTCTTCAGGTACGTATTTTTTCCTGTCAATTTTTTTAATGTAGCTCTTGATTAATTGCATCAGGTGTGCTTGAGACAGCACCTGTTTTGCATATTTGTGCTGTTGTGAGGGATTCTATTCAGGGGATTGAATAATTTTGAAACTGCAGAAATCATTATAAGTTGCATGTATGTAAGTATATATATATATATATATATATATATATATATATATATATATATATATATATATATATATATAGTGCTGAACAGTGAACATCTAAACAAGTTGACATGAAGCTACATTATAATCTGTGTATACTCTATAAAGTGTAAATGTGTCAGGATGTATTTACTGATAGAGACTTCAAAGCACTTCTGTAAGTCGCTCTGGATAAGGCCGTCTGCCAAATGCCACAAATGTTAATGTGCCACTGTGTAGGTGTCCAGATACACACTATAGCTCATCTTTTTTCCATCCACACTGTAATAATTATCCTCTACATCTCACTGGTGTCAGCTGGAGATTTTGCAGATGGTAGACTGCTTCTCAGCCCAAACTTATGATTCTGATGTTTAACACTACAGTACCTGACACACACATGCCAGCACTACACACACAGTGGAAAATAAATAGGAGGTCTAGTGCAATCTGTGTGTGTGTGTGTGTGTGTGTGTGTTTGTGTGTGTGTGGTTGTAGTGAAGTATCATGAGCGAGCTCTGGTGCTGAAAACAGCTCCCTCTGTGCTGCTCATACACTTCTCACCAATCTCACTCTCTCTCACTTCTGTTTGTTTTAGTGGCATCACAACCAATGATCATAAAAATGTGTTACAAATTATACAAAATAACATCATCATCATCATAATTTCTTATTATAATCAAAAATATTAAATGGTGGCTCATCGGCAACTACTACTACTACCACTACTACTACTACTACTACTACTAATAATAATAATAAATCATTATTCTTATGCTTATTCTTAGCTAAAATATTAAAGGATGGCCCAGCAGCAACTACTATTACTACTAGCTACCAGTTATTTTGTACAAACTGCATGTCTAAATAAATAATCTCTCCTTAAAGAAATAATCTGACTCAGTAACACCACTGAACAACACACATGCACGTTTTGTAAAATAGTCAAATGAGTCTGTATTTTTAAAAAAATTACAATACAAGTAAAACTGGAACCATTATTGCATTGCTGACTGGTAATTCCATCTCCAAATCTATGAAACTGTATTCATAATGGGGTTCAGCTGGACTAGACGCAACCAGGCCTGATTACTGCAAGCCCTGTTCAATCAAATCAGCACTTAAATAGAACTTTTTCAACAGCATGAAGTTGGTTAAAAGGTCTTACCCAGTAACACACTGTGCCAAAGTTGAAAGAAATTCCTGAAATGATCAGGAAGAAGGTGAATGAAATACATCAGTCTGGGAAGGGTTACAAAGCTATTTCAAAGGCTCTGGGACTCCAAAGAACCACAGTGAGAGACATTATCTCCAAATGAAAAAACTCGGCACAGTTGTAAACCTTCCCAGAAGTGGCCGGCCTTTCAAAATTCCTCCAAGAGTACAAAGTTGCATCACAGATTTAGAAAAAAGCCACAGCAAAATCAAGTATTTTTGACCGCAATGACCACACACAAAAAAAACCTCCATGAAATCTCCTGTATGGAAATTTTTAAAAAACACCACATGTACAAAAAGATGTGTAAAAAAACATTCAAAGGCAGTGTATAAGATGTCAAACACTGATCATCTCTCTCTCTCTCTCTCTCTCTCTCTCTCTCTCACTCTCTCTCACCCATAGTTTTTTACTCTAACTGATATCTTTTGTACACTTTTCTGGCCACAAGCTTCAGAATGTTGAATCTAATTGCCTCTTACACATCCATGTACAGTATATATACATGTCTATAAGGCCAGTGTCCATCAAGATAAACTTTTGAAACCCTTCAAGACAAATAGATTTTTAGATATAGTCAAGACTCAAAATTCAAGAATCCTGATTTTGAACGTTATTAAAACAGTTTTTTTCCCTTTTCTCATCACTCATCAGTACTTTCCATATTTCTTTACTCTTTATACTGTAGCGTTGCATTGGTGTAATGCAGGTTTGCAGCTGGATTACAGATTTATATTAGTATTATTACTCCGAAACCCTTGATGAAACCACAGAAGAAGCATTGCAACATTTTCTGGTACGCAACCGGACACACTTCTGTGACTTACTTTGACATGTTAGGATTTCAGAAGAATGCACACTTTTCTCTGTGTGTGAATTGTGATGCAAATATGCAAACGTGGTTCAAATCAGAAGAAGAAAACGGCCTGAAATGAGATGATCTCACATATCTGCTGACAGAGTACAGGAAATGGTCTTGTTCTTGGACATATTTATTGATGAAAAATACCTCAATAAATGGCTCCCTAATGAATACTCATGTAGAAATCTGAACTGCAAGATTATTCTTTGTCTGATTCACCGATTCATCTCATCCTTTTCCTTTTTCTTCTTCTCTCACTCCATCATCCATTTTCTTTCGCTTCATCATCCAACATCATCATCATCCTTCACCTCCCAAACTGCCACGACAGGGGCGGACTTTTATTTTGGAAATTGTATTAACTGAGACACTGATTAGGATTTCTGCAACAAATGGTTATGCACATAACAGGCCAGCGAGTGAGGGCGTGGACGAGTGGAGTGCCCTTACTGAAATTGGTTCAGAAGTCCTAGAACAGATGGAGAAGGGGTTCCCATTTTCCACAATGTATATGTGTACACACTCGCTGTTTAATCATCGCTTTATAAAACTGCCCTCTCTCTCTCTCTCTCTCTCTCTCTCTCTCTAAATCTTTACATCCTTCTTTCTTTCTCAGACCAGATGAGTATATATATATATATATATATATATATATATATATATATATATATATATATATATATATACGTGTGTGTGTGTGTGTGTGTGTGTGTGTGTGTGTTGGGGGGTGGGGATGACTGTAAAAGAAAAGAAAATGGACTTCTATGTCACTGACAGCCTTTCTTTCCCCCTTAATCCTAGCCCCAAGCGTCGGCGTGCGCTCAGGCGTGCTATTACATGGCATTAGGAGAGCTGGAGCTCGGCACCTGGTGTTCTGCATTCGGCGGCAGCTGACTGTACAGTTCACACACACACACACACACACACACACACACACACACGTCCACCCCGCCAGGTGGTTCCTCTTCAATCACATTAGCTAGTCACTCTAGGGTTAATAAAGACCCCAGCCCCCCCAAACTGCCCCCCTTGGCCTGCCTGCTCCAGAGCCTTTTTAGCCAACGCTAGCCACTATGTCTTCTTTATGGCTGTAGAGACAATACGGTTTAAAACTCGTTAAAAGCCCCGATCCCTGAGTAATTAAACTACGAGTCCTTGCTGCTTGGAATCTGCACCCCTGCTAATGTTTCAGTGTATACCGGAGGCCCGTTTGTGCCAAACCCAGCCAGCCATAATAGGCTTTTCATAGACGCAGAAAGCAGATGGAGGAGATAGAGGAGAGCAGCGAGACGGCCGAGGCTCGCCACGAATCCGGCGCAGAGCTCACACAATGCGAAGAGATGCACAAAACCCGGCCCTCTGATGTCCCCTTTTTTGTTAGCTTTTGTTTGTCGCGCTCAAAAAGCGGAGTAAATAGCGCTAATTTCAATGACAATCGGTATAGATTTACCCATTTAAACGCCACCCGAATCCGCCGGCTAGTCATTAGCGGCCAGACAAATTACATGGCTACTGAAAACATATGTAGGCAGCTGTTTTGTTTGTTTAAAAGCAATACCAACGTGCATTTTATTACTCGAAGAGACGCCTGTTGCTTTCAGGGGCGACGGAGGTGCGCTGAAAGTGGCAAGGCCTTTTTCTAAATTACGACACAAAAAAGGGAAAAGGAAGGCTCCAGGTTTTTGAGGACACACAAAGAGAGAGAGATAATTAATTGAGCAAATGAAGCTCCAAAGCTTTGATTGATGCAGATGGAGGGGCAAATTGCACTGCTAATTCTTACTGCCATGGCGTAGCTCGTCTAGTCCCTGCATTCTGCATTCGAGTATACAGGACAAAGTAGACAGAACATAATGTATTAATGTTTGTCTTTAAAATGATTTTGTTTTTTCATAAATGAACACTGATTAGTTGGCAGAACCACTGCTGCTCTGTCCCAGATTCAGTCAGATTCGTGTACACCATTACAGAGCACAGATAAGCGAATAGCTTTTCCCACATTATGAATGTTCCAAAATCACAGACAAAAACGTTTTCTTTTATCTGTTAAAGTAAAGGACAAAACAACAGTGCTATTAGCAAACAAAACACCACTTAATAGTTTTAATATGAGTAGATCTACAGCCATGGTTCTCAAAGCAGGGTCTGTGCAGCATAGCCAAACGGTTTAAGAACAATTTAGAAATTTTGTTTGAGCAGTGGAAATCACAACCCTCTATTATATTTTATTTATTGTTATTATCTTAATTAGCTTATTTGATGGGTCATATGATCTGTTTACATTATCTATTATACAGGGTATGTCTCAACCAGCTCCCTAGTTCAATAGTCAGGGCACTGATCAGGGAGTCGGCCATTTTAATGGCTGTCTCAATCGCAAAATCTGAGAAAGTTTGCTTCCTAAAAAAAATTCCACAATGCACAGCAAAAACCAGGCAGCATCGATGCTCACTATGTTCCCTTACCGAAAATTACATCATGTTTTCTGAAACCTCTCAATTTGAAAAATGTGAGGGTTGAACTCAGCCGACTTCATCTACAAACGTAAGCAGCTTGTTATCGTTGTTGTCGCTCTCAAATGATCACTTACGTTAGTGATTTTTAACATGATTTGATGTTCTATATACGGTTTGTTTGAGTCCTGCTTGAAGTACCATGACAGAAATGTGTGTGATTAAGCTAACAAATGTATATGACATATAAAATGTAAATATTTTTTAAGTTTAAAACTTTTGGTGGCGTTTTACAACGCAAGTACATAGTCATGTTGCCGAAAACTGAGTTATCGGTGTCCCAGTGTGTAGTGAGCCAGGGTCCATACCAATGCCCCAGCTCATGTACACGATATACTGATTCACCACCTACTGTAGGTGGATAGTCCATCCTGTTCCTATGGTGTACCATGTCACTGTATTGTGTGCCACATCATGGTCCTGAGGAAGTGACATTTCCTTCCGATGTACACAGGTTTTATGGAGGAAAGATGAAAAAAATACACTTCATATAATTCTTCGATCAAACAGTTATACAAGCGAGGTTGATGGACAGATGATCTTGAAAGAAAAACAAAAAGCCAATAAGTAAATCAGAAAAATGTCAGTATTTTGTTTGTAGTTTATGGAATAAACAAGATATATTTACAAGCTATATATTCAATACATTTAATTTTTTTACTTTAGTCCTCTCAAGCCAGGCTGTATTAGGCGAGGTGTTATCCAGCGCTTCGTTGCGATTCCATGAACCGTTTGTTTTGTGTTTAATCTCTTAACACATATCAGCACGCTTTCTGCTTACATCCTCACACACACACACACACACACACACACACACACACACACACACACACACACACACTGAAGATGCCCCATTTAACACATCAAAGCCCAGAGGCTGTAGACGGAGGGGCAGAGATGCAGCCAGTGTCCCACTTTAATCTTCTTTAGCCAGCCGTGTGTGGAGACACATGCAAGAACAAATTCCATTCAGGGCAGAGATGCTAACGCCAAAGGGGCGGGGAGGTCTTTTACACACTCCAACCCAGCACACACACAAAGCCCTGCCATTTCAAAAAGCCTTTGTACTGTGTTAAGAGGCGTAATGCACATCCTATTATTATCAATTATTAAATATTAATCACGTCTGGTCCAAAATAAACACGTTGCTCCAAGTCGTATAGGATATGAAGAGATTAAAGAATGAGAAAGAAAAGCTCTTTCCTCAATCATAGTGCACAAATTGGGGTCACAGGCCCCACACTACACTCCACTCACTACCTCACTCCGCATGTAGAAGCAGGAGAATGGCCTGAGTGCCACAGATAGCACCAGAACATCGATACAAAGGCATTAGGAGTATTTAATTGCTGCCACATAGCTGCATTAATAATGATGGAAGGCTACATAAAACAGTAACAGGATATCGCTAACATCTCTGGGGAGTGTTTTCATGTTTGTAACCATCTTATCATGACTAAGGTCAGGTGTACAGTGCATTATTGGATTTTCTGCTGGATCACATCACTGATATATATATATATATATATATATATATATATATATATATATATATATATATATATATATATATATATATATATGCGTGTGTATATTGAGTATATTGGATCTAAATTTGGGTCCCAGAGTCCTCGTCTTACTTAGGACTCAGGGCCCAAGAATATTAGGGAATTATGGATAGTGTTGGTCAAATGCCAATAACAAGCACCTTAAATACTGCTAAACAAGGAACAGGAAACACTTCCTGATATCATGAAACAAAAAGCCAATACATTGTGGTGTTGGATGCTTTTAAGTTTACTGTGAAACCACAATAAACCAGCTACAGAAACCCAGAATCTACACTAACAGCCTGTTCAACAAAGTTAATAAAGGTATTGTTTGAAACTATTAAATTCTTGATTACTGTTTCAGTTGTATTTTGGTGACATCCATTCAGTCATCTTCAGTAGCCACTTTAGTCAGGAATCCTTCCAGAGCTGAACACTGGGTGCAAGGTCGGAATACACCCCGGATGGGATGCCAGTCCATGGTAAGGTAACTGTGCCAACACACACACATGCATAAAGGACAATTTATTATAGCCAATCTCCCTACCAGCATGTTTTTGGGAGGTGGTGGGAAACCGGAGAACCTGGAGGAAACCGATGTGGACACAGGGAGAACATGCAAAACTCCACGCAGACTCTAACTGGAGCTCAGGATTGAAGCCAGGACCCTAGAGGTGTGAGGTGGCAATGCTACCTACTACGCCACTATGGCACCTGTATGAAATACCATCACCAAAGTGAGTGGATATTAATGATTATTTAAAAACAGTTTTTGATAGAAGACTGTCAGACCCAATTGTATTCATAAGGACCCAGGATCCTGGTGCTACGAGGAGCCTATGCTCCCTGTTGCCTGACCATCCTATGTATCTTGCTTTAACAATCTTAGGAATTAAGATTTAATAGATATTGTGTTCCATAAACTAATGATACCCACTCCTACTACTCCCAGTCCACTAAGTGTAATTGACAGATCTACTGTATTTTGCTAGTCAGAAAGAAGGTTAGAAAATACATGACCTCTGTACTCTTTGTAGTGTAACATTTGATACATCCATTGATTCATTTTCCATACCGCTTATCCTACACAGCGTAGCTGTGAGAGCTGGGGAGACGCTGGACATGGTGCCAACCCATTGCAGGGCACAATTGCGCACTACAGAAAATTTTGAAATGGCAATCAACCTACGACGTATGTCTTTTGACGTGGGGAGGGAACCGGAGTATCCAGAGGAAACTCCTGAAGCAAGGGGAGAACATGCAAACTCATGGAGGTGCGAGGCAAATGTGCTAACCACTAAGTCACCGTGCAACCTAACCTTTTATATGTAAAACATTTTCAAAAGATCTCATTGCGTACCAAATAAAAATGTTATGATAACAAACCCATTGTAACAAAATGCTCTGAAAACAAAGCCCATTCTCCTCTATTCTCTGACAATATTTTTGCCCAAGATGATCTAAAACTGGTTGGAGCTTAATTGGAACCATTTGACAGCATGGATGACCTGGTGAAAGACAGGCCTCCAGTCCTGCTCCAGATTAATCAGAAGCTTCCTTGTATTTTCAAATGTTAAATTTTTGATTGAACCCTACATGGTTCTTGTATTGGTATTTGTGTGACTGAACAACTTATTTAGACAACAGTCAACGACACGGTTGGGGGAGTCGGAGAAGAATGAGAGAAATGAAATGAGAAATCTGTTCAGAGGGGAAACTCTGGTCTCCATAAACGAGAGAAAAACCACAGGAACGGTGTGAACCACCATTTAACCAATAAGACAAAGAGGCATCCCTACTCACCTGTAAATCCTGAAATGCACTAGCACATAGCATTCCATCACTCATCCTGCATATTTTAGTGTTCTCTCTGCTCTGATTCATCTAATATGTTAATGAACAGCAGTTAACAGTTTAGTTAACAATAACAAATGGGTGTGTTAGAGCAGGGAACACATTCAGATATGCAGGACGAAGGGGTAGTATCGTATTTTATTTTATTTTATACTGTAAAATAAGGTCATGTATCAGCTACACATTTTCAATCCAAATGAGCACTGAAAAAAGATAGCACTGAAGGTTTTCCAAAAGAAAAAGATTAATATTTCTTATTTTTCTTTACTAATTGTGAAATGTATCCATGTCCCCGCCATGTGTTCAGGCTTTAAGGGATAGCGCTGTGTTTAGGAGACTGGATTAGCAACGCCCTGACTCACAACATCAGCAGTCCATTTTACCCAATAGCAGCGCAGTTAGTATGAAGTCAGACACTGGGTGACACACACACACACACACACACACGCACAGTATCTGTACAGTGTCTGGACTTGGCCATCAGGAGCAGCTGGTCAGTTAGCATCAGCGTCAGGGTGCTTGAGTGCTAACAGGATTAGCTTAAGCCATTCAGAGCGCGAAAGCAAACCTGAGGGGCCAAGCAGACCCTCTCTCATCTCGTCTTCCTCCTTATACCGTAAACGTTAACTCATACAATAACACAGACGGCGCATGAAGCAGGAGAGGATTTTTTTTTACTCCTCCTTCTGGTGGGTTGTTTACTGTGGAGATTTCAGTTTACACTCATCTGACTGCATCCTGTCTCAAGGGACATGTGAAATGTTTATCGTAATGTGTTTTATCTCAGGAGATGCTTTCACACCCATTACTATGATTAGAATAACAAGGTCAAGCGCACTTCTTTATCAGTTTATCACAACTCGCTTATACTGCAAAATGGGAAATAAAAACTGGATTTCCATCAGAGACTTTAACAACTGAGGGTCAGATATACTGTGCAGAGTTTTATTATGTGAAGAAATAAAAAGAAATTACTATTTAAAAAAATACTGGTACAATATTTATTTATTTATTTTATTAGTTTGTTTGTTTTTATTCATTGTCAAATCTTAGTTCTGTGCAGTAATGCTTACTGAATGCTTATCAAGATCTAGGACTGGACAATATATATAGTCCAGTTATTATATATATATATATATATATATACACACACAATTTTTTTTTACAATTGCTCAATTACTCATCACAATTATGCCACAATAGATTTGTTGCACTGTAACATTTCCTCATTCAGCATAAAGGAAAGCTATAAGATCTTTAATTAAACCAAGACAATAAGAAAAACAAACAATATATAGATAGATAGATAGATAGATAGATAGATAGGCTCTTCAGCTGCACTACCTCTGCCTTTATACAATACTCTCATACATCCATGTGCCTTTTATTGCACTTCTGTAATGTAATGCACGGTGGTGCAACAGGTAGGATTGCTGCTTTACAGCTCCGGGGTCTTGGGTTTGATCCTGAGCTTAGGGCAGTGTATGTGTAGAGTTTTGCATGTTATCATTTTGGGCATGTGGGTTTCCTCCGGGTTCTCCAGTTTCCTCCCAAAAACATACCAGTAGATTGACTGGTTACACTAAATTGCCCCAGGGTATAAATGAGCACACAAATGTATGTGTAGGTGTGTGTGTTTCTGGGGATAGACTCTGGATCTACTGCAACCTGGATAGGGTCATGTGAGGACCGGGGTTGCTCTAACTGAGAACTTTCTATTATTTAATGAATTTTATAAACATTACCAGGAAATTCTGCAGGCATTCCATCATTCTGACCGATACAAATGGCATGGTATTTTGAATTTCCCCTACAGGGGATCAATAAACACACATCTTATCATCCGATCCTATTCATCTTCCGCCAAAGACATAGAACATCAAAACCACTCTAGCAGCACTTTACTGGCAGTAAAGTCCATTCGCAAGTGCTCATTTGAACACCAGTGGTGGAACTGCGCCCTTCTGTGTTCACAAATGTGGGAGTGTACGTAGTAGCATTTCAAAACTTCAGCTGAGATAGTGAACAATGACAGCAAATACAGCTCCTAAATGAAGCATGCCTAAATGCACAAATAATTCATGCAAACATCTGTACTTGAGGTTTCACTCAGTTCCCACCTACAGTATGTGTTGTGAGAAAGAAATGGTTTTGTGTTATTGGGTGAGCATTTTAATGAATGAATGAAATTGACTCTACTAGCTAAATCTGTTTAAACTGCATGAATTCATCTATTCATCCATCCATCTTCTACTGCTTACTCCTTTTCAGGGTCACGGGAAACCTGGAGCCTATCCCAGGGAGCATCGGGCACAAGGCAGGGTACACCCTGGACAGGGTGCCAGTCCTTCACAGGGCACAATCACATACACACTCACACATACACTACGGACACTTTAGACATGCCAACCAGCCTACCTAGTCTTTGAACTGGGGGAGGAAACCGGAGCACTCGGAGGAAACCCCCACAGCACGGGGAGAACATGCAAACTCCACACACACATGGCCCCAGCGGGAATAGAACCCCAGACCCTGGAGGTGTGAGGCGAACGTGCTAACCACTAAGCCACCGTGCACCCTGCATGAATTCAATGAATTATTTTTTTTTTTTTTACTGGATACATATCAGTCTAATAGTTTAGAAATAATGTATATATAAAATATAAGGATAAACATACATCATTTATATTAAATATCCTTCATTATTAGCTTCTGTGATGCCATCTAACACAAGTAAAAAGACACCCCTAATAGTGATTTAGTTAGTTCACTCCCTGAATTATCCCCTCTTTTGCTTTTAATCAGTGACACACAGTTTTGGATTTATATGAGTAAAGAATGATAAATATAATTTGACCAAATTACACCAGTTCTTCATTAATGCTTAATGGATCATTTTTTGATACAGCACTCTTGACTGTCAGACCCTATTATATTAATGTGCACTGTAAGACTTTGATCTGGTCATGTAGACATTGATAGTTGATATTAGGTAAGGAAGTGAGGTAAACCAAGTTCAATCCTAGCTCATGTAAAGCCATCCTAAGCCTTTTAGTAAAAGACCCAGCTAACAGCAGCAGGAGGGCATCTCAAGTCCTCACAGAAGCTGAACAACAGGATATCTGTCTTCTTTCCTCTGTTTGGCAACCCAGATGATTGCCAGATAATTATTAGGAAGAAATGGATGGAAGAAATCTGTTCACAGCATGAGACCACTACTTTAATTGGATGGCTCTGAGAGGATAGTGGACCATTTAGGCTCTGCTCGGATTCCTGATGTGGTTGTATTTCTGAATCTGAAAGGGCATAGCGAGTGTGTTGAGTGCCTCAAGGGTGTATTAGCAGACCTTTTCTTTTTATCGCTGTATCACATTCCACACACACAAAAAGCAGCGCAGCACCTCCTGTGGATTTAGATTGACATGACCACAAGCTCTCCACATCCTTTCAGTGAGGAGACTTAGTGAAATGCCACTGAAAGCCAGGACGATGGGTGAAACGCATTTCCACTGTAATGACATACGCAGCGGGTGGAATGTAGAACCCACTCCGACCAGCAGCTCCATCACAGGTAATCTCGTCGGCCCAGAAACGAGCATGTACTGAGATCAGCACTGTGTGAGGCTTTGATGGTGAAAGCCTGACTGGAAGAGTGCTCGTGGCACTCGTAGAGATGTTTCATGTATGAAAAAGCCTCAAGTGACCACATTACTTCTCTTTGGGCATCTCTGATAGCACTGTATAATGTACTCTAAAAGCCCAGAGACCAGGATATCGTGGCCGCTGCTGATTGTTGGTTATTGATTCAGTATGGGGGACAGCCACAGTTGAGAGTGTATATATATATATATATATATATATATATATATATATATATATATATATAGCAATCGATTCACACTACCACAGCACAAGATGCTTAAAGATGTATGAGCAGTGGCAGCCATTAATCTCTTTAAACGATGAAAAGATGGATCCAAAATCTGTGCCAGTGATGAGTTTTGCAATTTTCTACAAAAGTAAAAAGACGAAATCTAACTGCTAAGAAACTAGAACATGGGTTCTGAAACTTTTTGCAGCCAGGGACCACATTAACTGTAAAATAAATTCAACAGAATCCCTCAGAACACATTGTTTAAATGATCGGTACAGTTATGTGTTGCCGTAACTTATGAGACAATCACCATCACAATCAGAGTATGCAGAATAAGTAGAGATAAGATACAGGTGATCAACTGAAATGCTTCAAATGTAAATTCCACCAGAATCTGTGGAATGTGTTATATATATATACATATATACAGTATCTCACAAAAGTGAGTACACCCCTCACATTTTTGTAAATATTTAATTATATCTTTTCATGTAACAACACTGAAGAAATGACACTTTGCTACAATGTAAAGTAGTGAGTGTACAGCTTGTATAACAGTGTAAATTTGCTGTCCCCTCAAAATAACTCAACTTTGGACATTTTCACTTAGGGGTGTCACAGTCAAGTGTCTCCAAACTTTTGACTGGTGTAGTGTATATATAGTTTCCTTTGACAATTTTTCATTTGAGAAACATTATTGGTTTTAAATAAAGTGGTCATAAAACATTGCCTGGCCAAAGAAAGATTTGTATTTAAATAAGAAAATACTTAAGAGCCTATGATTGGATCGTTATTGCAGTGATTAATATGTTTCAGCTGGCAACAATTCTTTTAACCCTCATTTCTTAAACAATCACGTCAGAAGATGTATCCCATAGTTGTGGAAAAGATGCTACTGTGTTTCAGGAAGGGCAAATTATTGGCCTGTATCAAGCAAAGAAAACAACTAAGGAGATTGCTGAAATCCCTGGAATTGGGTTAAGAACTGTCCAATGCATTATTGAAACCTGGAAGGAGAGTGGTGAAATGTCAATTTTGAGGAAAAAATTAACGTTCAAAATCTTGAATGATCGTGATCAGAGATTTTTAAAATGCTTGGTGAAGTCACATCATAAAAAACAGTAGAACTCATGGTTTAATAGTGAAAGTCCACATGCACAATGTGACAAAAACCTACAGGATTGGGACTAAACAGCTGTGTGGCCTTATCAGTGTGAGGATAATCAGATAAAAACGACTTCAATTTGCTAGGGAGCATAAAGATTGGATTGTGGAGCAATGGAAAAATATCATGTGGTCTCATGAGTCCAGATTGGCATCTGGGTAAGAAGGGAATGGCATGAAGTGATGCACCTGTCATGCATAGTGCCTACTGTATAAGCCTCTGGAGGCAGTGTTATGACCTGGGTTGCTTCAGTTGGTCAGGTTTAGGCTCATCAACATTATACAGCAGTAAAATGAAATCAGCTGAGTACTTGAACGTACTGAATGACCAAGTTATCCTATTAATAGATTTTTTTCTTCCAGGCTGACATTGCCAAGATTCATCAGGCTCAAATTGTGAAAGACTGGTTCAGAGAGCATGAGGAATCATTTTCATAGAGGAATTGACCACCACAAGGTCCTGACCTTAAGCCCATTGAAAGGATGTGCTGGAGAAGACTTTACGGAGTGGTTCGACTCTCCCGTCCTCAAGATCTCGGCCAAAAATTAACGCAACTCTGGATGGAAATACAGTAAATATTGTCACGTTGCACAAGGTTGGCGAGACAATGGCATGAGGAATGCATGCTCTACTCAAAGCTAAAGGTTGTGCAACCAAATTTTAGAGTGTATGACTTTTTTTTTGGCCAGGCAATGTAAGCAACAAGCAATTCAAGTATTGTATTCATTTTTGACAAATGATTGTAAAATGTCAATAAGAACAAAATAACTTTTAAAAAGGTGTTTGGTATTTAACCCAGTTAATGGACATTGGTGTGTGTTGGAGACCTTTATCAGGTTTCCTGACTGTTAGGGAATATAATATGCACCAAGTAGAGAAAAGAGCATCTGAATCCTAGCAGAGGATGGAATATCTGGCCCTGTGTGTGTGTGTGTGTGTGTGTGTGTGTGTGTGTGTGTGTGTGCGTGTGTGTGTGTGTGTGTGTGTAGGCTTTGTCTCCTTCTGATTAAAATCTAGTGAGGTAAGAGTGTACACTCCACTGAACTGAGCATGAGTAAGAGTAATTCCATTTCACATAGCAGTGATTTTCATTTCTTTCATTTCCTAGCCAGACAAAGACAGAAGAGAGAGAGAGAGAGAGAGAGAGAGAGAGAGAGAGAGAGCAAAGGAGAGAGAGAGAGAGAGAGAGAGAGAGAGAGAGAGAGAGAGAGAGATTCCTACGGGAGTTCACATCACTGGCATTGACAAGTTTAGCAGCAGAGACAGAGAAAAAGGGAGAGCCAAGATGAGAGAGAAAGAGAGAGGGAGGACAAAGGAAAAATGCTCGCATCAGGGGATTCCTTTGATTGAAGCTGACACACACACATTTGCACGTACACAACTCACACGTGGCTTCTCATCCGGCACCTGACGTTGGCAGCTGCCTTCTGCAGCGACATGTTCGCACTTGCCATTCCAGCCTGTGTTGTGGCTATAGCCATGCTGCTTCTGACAGGGGAGCTCATCACACACACACACACACACACACACACACACACACACACAATCATGCCTGCTCTGCTGGAGGTGGCAGTTTCAGTTGGGACACTGAGGTGAAAGGCAAGCTGGTATGAAAGGAGAACTCTTTATATAGAAAGAACAGGCTTATTACTAATGGCTGATTCTGCACTATGCTAATTCTTTGTGCTATGCTTAATTGTTCACTATGCTAATTCTCCTCACTATGGTAATTCCTCACAAATTTTTCTTTAGGCTAATTCTTCACTAGTCCTTACTTTACTTTACTACTTTTTTTCTTACACACAGAACACTGTGCTAATATGTCAGTAAAATTAATTGCTGAACTAACTTCTCACCATGCTAATCCCTTACTACTCTATTTTGCCGAGTTGATTAATTACTATGCTAATACTACGCAAAGTCCTATGTTTATATTCTATATTCAGAGTTGAGTTAAGCGTGCATAGTGAGTATATTGATTTAGTATCTCATCTCGGTGCTCAGTTAACTGTTGGCACCCTATAAAAAAATACATGCAAAATAATAGGGTGTGTAGGATCAGGGTCTGTGTAAGTTTAAAAGTAGCAGTGATTAATGTCATCATCACAATTAGGACTATCCATGCAGCAATCCATAATGCCATTATATTAGACTCCTGTTAGATATTTACCTGACCATCACACTCATATTTGCTTTATGAACAACCCATTCCAGATTTAGTCTTCATTTACTATCCAATCATATTTGTCAGGCTTAAAGCTAGTTGCTAGTCTATAAAAGCAGTGGTCAAGACACTACTGAAAGACTCAGCTCTGATGGTTTTACTTAAGAAAGATCTGGTAACCTCAATGTCATGAACTACACCCAGATAAATTGCATGATCTGTATGGAGAGGCAAGAAAATTGTCTTACTTAGCTGCACAACCTGACTCTGAATATGTGTAACTTTCCCTGCATAAATAGGGAACACTGGGCATGAGGCGGAAATACACCCTTGATGGGGCTACAGCAATTAAATTAATTAAAACAATTAAACAAAATGCAACATAAAACAAAGGCAACCTGAGTAAACACACAATACACTTTTTATTTGAATTTTTTTATTGAAGCAAAAAAAGTTATCCAGCACCTATCACCCATATGAAAAACTAATTGACCCCTTAAACTTAAAATCTGGTTGTGCCACCTTAAGCAGCAATAACTGCAACCAAATGCTTCTGATAACTGAATATCAGTCTTTCACTGATTACTAGGACTAGGACTTACTCCTATGCTTTGGATCATTATTTTGATGCATAATCCAGTTGCGCTTGAGTTTCAACTTACGGACTAAAGACCTGACATTCTCCTTTAGGATTTTCTGGTAGAGAGCAGAATTCATGTTTCCCTCAATTATTGCAAGTTACCCAGGCCCTGAATCAGCAAAGCATCCCCACACCATCACACTTCCACCACCATGCTTGACCATAGGTATGAAGTTCTTTTTGTGGTATTCTGTGTTTGGTTTATGCCAGATGTAACGGGACGCCTGTATTCCAAACAGTTCAACTTTCAACTCATCAATCCACAGAACATTCTCCCAAAAGATTTGAGGATCATCAAGGTGTGTTTTGGCAAAATTCAGACGAACCTTTAATGTTCTTCTGGGTTAGCAGTGGTTTTCACCTCACCACTCTTCCATGGATGCCATTTCTGATAGTGGAGTAATGAACAGTGACCTTCATTGATGCAAGAGAGGTTTGTAGTTAATTTAACATTGTCCTTGGCTCTTTTGTGACTTGGATGAGTCGTTGCTGTGCTCTTGGAGGAATTTTGGAAGGTCAGCCACTTCTGGGAAGGTTCGATACTGTGTAGAGTTTTTCCATTTGGAGATAATGTCTCTCACTGTGGTTCTTTGGAGTCCCAGAGATTTTGAAATAGCTTTATAACCCAGACTGATGTATTTCAATCACCTTCTTCCTCATCATTTCTGGAATTTCTTTCAACTTTGGCGTAGTGTGTTACTGGGTAAGACCTTTTAATCAACTTCATGCTGTTGAAAAAGTTCTATTTAAGTGTTGATTTGATTGAACAGGGTTTGCAGTAATCAGGACTGGTTGCATCTAGTCCAGCTGAACCCCATTATGAATGCAGTTTCATAGATTTGGGGAATTAGTAACTATGGGGGCAAATACATTTTCACACAGGCCCAGTTGGTATTGGAGAACATTTTTGCTTCAATAAATAACATTATCATTTAAAAACTGTATTTTGTGTTTACTCAGGTCGCCTTTGTTTTATCATAGATTTTGTTTTAAATTCTGCAACAGTTTAGTATATTTTTAGTATTAGAGATATGCACAAAAACAGAAGAAAATACTTTTTCACAGCACTGTATTATATATACAGCATATAGTGTACTAGATGAAGCTGTATGGGATTCAGCTTTCATTTTCAGTGTTCAGCTGTGATATCAGAATAAGGTTGCATGGATGTTGTGTTTTGACCTCATGTACAGTTTGAGGGAGAAACACAAAAACATCACAATTACAATTACATGTGTGTTAGATCCCTGAAGATATGTAATCTGAGGAAGTGTGTTGTAGTCTCAAAACATATCATGATGGTAATTCACAAGGTCAGGGAGTACCATGAGGTATACCACTGAGCTAAAATCCTGTTGGGAGGAGGTTAGCACAGCATGAAAAAAAACATACAAATGTCAAGTGCTTGGTGACGAGGTAGGTCTTTAGTCTTTGTTTGAACACAGCCAGTGTCTCAGCTGTTCAGACATCCAGGGGAAGTTCATTCCAGAATCTTGATGCATGTCTTCCTGGTTCTTTGAGGGATAGTGAGTCGCTGTGCTAGAAGCTCAAAGGGAACGTGGTGCAGAGCCAGGTGTGATAAGTACCTTATGCTTGTGTGTTTTGGCTTTGTAGGCAATGTTAGTGTTTTAAACCTGATGCAGACAGCTCCGGGAAGCCAGTGTCGGGAGCGTAGCAATGGGGTGATGTAGGAGAACTTGGAAAGGTTGAAAACAAGTCATGCAACTACATTCTGAATCAAGTGTAAGGATTGGGTGGCGTGCAGGGGCAGACGTGCCAGCAGCGAGTTGTAGTAGTCTTGAGATGACATGGGTCCGAACAAGCAGCTTAGTGATCTCTGTGGGTTAAAATTGCTGGATCCTCTGAATCTTGTAAAGAGGCTTGCATGACTGCGTCAGGCTAGCACTGTGTGGTGAGAAGGATATTTGGTTGTCCAGAACTAATCAAGGTTGCATGCAGTGTGATCTGAATGTTGCCCAGGGAGATCACAAGATCTTGACATGGGGATGCATCTCCAAGCAAATACAGCAGCTCAGTCTTGCTGGGATTTCATTTCAGCTGCTGAGCTGCCATTCAAGATAAGATGTCTAAAGGACATGCTGCGATCTGAGCAGAAATATGAGCATCTGAGGGAGCAGAGGAGAGGACTTCAGTGTCATCAGTATAGCAGTGATGTGAAAACCCATGCAAGGATATGACCTTATTGAGAGTGGGTATAGAGGGAGAACAGAAGAGCCTGAGGGCACTGAGCTTGTGAGACACCGGTGGAGAGTGTGCATGAAGCAGATGGGGATTGCTTCCATGTCACCTGATACGACCATCCCTCCTGGTAAGAAGCAATTCCAAGACTCATGAGGATGAACAGCAGAGTCTTGTGATTGACTGTGTAGAAAGCTGCTGAAAGGTCACAAAGGATGAAGATCAATGCCAGTCTTGCTGATATAGTAGCATGAAGCTTTTCAATGGCCAGTTGCTGGAGTGTGCCAATTTGAAGCTATACTGGTTTGGATCTTAGAGGTTGTTCTGTATAAGATAGACAACTGATTGTGTACAGCATGCTCAAGAAGTTTAGAAAGAAAAGAAAGAAGTGATGCTGGTCAGTACTTGTTGATGTCTGAGGGATCTAGAATGGGCTTCTTCAAGATGGCAATAATAATGCTCTCTTGAAGGCAGTCAGTACATGACCAGATGTTATGGAGTCGTATATAATGGATGTGATTGTGAAGGGATGGGATCCAGTGGACAGGTGGTAGGATTGCTGGACAAGATAATCTGTAGGATCTCTCCAGAAGAAAAAGGAGAAAATGTGTTAAGGAAAGAGGACAGAAAGAATTACCATGCACGCTTTGCTTATCTTTTTATCAAGGAAGTCATCAGCAGTCATGGAGGAAGGTGAATGCGCAGACAAGGTGTTGAAAAGTGAAGAGGAAAAAAAATCTATGGAGCTTGCATGGATGCGTCTAGCCTTCTCTTTAGGATGGTTGTCTTAGCAGCTGTCACATCCGAGGAATACTGACAGAAGAGAGCAGTATGAGAGGGGAACAGCATCACGTTGTGATTACCACCACTTTTTTTCAGCTTCTGTTACTCAGACAGCTAAGGAGCAGGGCAAGAGGACTTCCTAAGTGGTCAGCGGATGAAGAAGATTCAAGTCACACAGTCATATGTTGTTTTATATGCACTTGTGGTGTGAATATTCTTAAGTGTTTGGTCAGAGTGGCAGCTGAACATGATGGAATAACCTCAGTTCTTCATTTAAATCTAATTCCATTCAAATAGGGTTTATGAATGAAATATAAGAAATTAGTCTTTATTTCTCACATATATACATACAGTACAGTGAAATTATTTTCTTCACAGCTTGTTGGCGTCAGAAAGTTGGGGTCAGAGCCCATGATGCCACGCCCTTGGAGCAAATAACCATGACACACTGCTCTAAAGCCTTGCTCAAGGGCCCAACAGTGGCCGCTTGGTTCTTGGGCTTGAACCCTAACCCTTCCAATCATTAACCAAAAGCTTCAATCATTGAACCCCCACTGGCCCGGGTAAATATATAAATATGCTGATTTGTGTGTTTGAAGTTGGCATAAGCAGCACTCTTTCCCTTTCTCGAATAGTCCTTTAGTACCTTCACACATTGCATGTCATCTCCACACACATGCTTTGGATCCACCCCCTAAAGTGCATTTTTCAAATCTGCTGTAAGAGGGGACTAACAAATATCAATGATGGACATAGGTTACTCTTTCAATATGTTAATTCATTGCTATGCTCATTGTGCACTCTGCTAATACATCGCTATGCTAATTCTTCACTAGGCTAATTGCTCCCTGTTCAAATTTTTCACTATGATAATTCTTCAGTAAGACAACTCCTTACTATGTTAATTCCTCACTGAGGCATATCATATGACAGTACTTCATAATCATCACTGAAGACTTTCCAGCACACTGAACGCTTACTGTATGTTAAACAAAAGGACATAAGTCCTGTCTGTTTTTCTTCTTTCTGGTGTAAAAGGTAATGATGTTTTATCAGCCTTCCTACTGACTACTAATCTGACATTTTGCCTCACTAAGTTAATTCTTCACTAGTTCTGCTAGTTCTTTGTTATTCTATGGTTTTTCAAGCATTTTGAACACGAATGTATCTTGTGGACTTTACTCATTTTATACTGATGTGTGAAATGGACAAAGACTTGTTTTTCTTATACACACTAATAAAAGATCCAGATTTTTCCTCCTCGAGAAGCTCATATTTAAAGAGTGAGTGTGTGGGACTGGTGGCTGAGATACTGGTGGCAGACATCCATTAGCAAACTGCAGCCAGCTCCATGGGGCCTGTGACAGGTTTGTGTGTATGTATGTGTGTGTGTGTATGTCTGTGTGTAAGGCCAGTCCATGGGGGTCTGCTTGGATTTGCTGGTCCTGCGGTGATCTTCTTCACCCTGTGCAGACTGTCTCGGATGCAAGCTGCCATCTCTCAACCACCCACTACTCCCCCTTCATACACACACACACACATACACACACACACACACACACACACACAAACACACTCTCTTGCCGATCGGGTACCCATTTGGCGCCATTGTCTAGGGCGTCCACACACATCTGTCATGCATGAGCAACACTGGCACTGACAGACAACCTATTGTCCTTTCAGTCGAGGGGAGGGACGCAGCCACAGTTTGGGGTAATTGCTGGTCCTAATTAGTCCGTCACACACACCATCTCTCTCTCTCTCTCTCTCTTACAGACACAACACACACACATGGAGACATACGCACACACAATTTTTTTTTAATTAAACGCCATCTCGTCTCCAATGAGCAATCCATATCGGGACATAGACCCGAGCCAGCAAGCAGAACTGGAGAACGTCCATCTTGGAGAAAGACAGCATGGCCATGTTTTTGACAACACAGCCATGTTGTGAGGCATCACATGTTTCCATGGATTCTGTAACCTGATAGGCTGGCTCATGGCAGGAATAGCCAGAATACCCAGAAGCCCCTTCTCCACCTGGCTCAGTTCAAGTCCCACAGGAGACAGCCCCGTTATCACTCACTCCCACTGCACAGATTACACTGCTTTAATGAGAGCTTAGAGGCCACAATCATTATCACAGCAAATACCACAGACAGTGTGAGTCAAAATCACACTAACACCTGACTGAAGTGAAAGACAAACTTGTATGAACAAGCACTCTTTGCTAATTTTACATTGTAAGCTGTTGTAGTAGTTTAAAATGAATAACTAAACAATAAGTTGGAATTAAGTGTTGACAGACCAGGAACAGTGTTTTCTATCTGATCTATGCTAATTCTTCGGTATACTCATTTTTCACGATGCTAATATTTCACTTTTTTTTCAGTTCCTCACTCACAACTTTAAATCTTACCTGCAAATACTTACTATTTACAGTTTGACATGCAGAAATGGAAGAAAAACCTATAACCATGATTTCATCATATATTAATCTGTCATATATACTTAAACATCCTTTTTTCAGGAGACTGTATTTTAAAGATAATTTTGTAAAATCCAAATAAGCTTTACAGATCTTTATTGGAAAGGGTTTAAATGATGTTTTTCATGCTTGTTCAATGAACCATAAATAATTATTGCACCTGCACCTGTGGAACAGTCAAGACACTAACAGTTTACAGGCAATTAAGGTCACAGTTACAATAAGATAGGACACTAAAGAGACCTTTGTACTGACTCTGAAAAACACCAGGAGAAAGATGTCTAGGGTTCCTGCTCACCTGTGTGAACATGCCATAGTCCTGCTACAGGGAGGCATGAGGACTGCAGATGTGACCAGAGCAATAAACTGCAATGTCTGTAATGTAAGATGCCTAAGACAGTGCTACAGGGAGACAGGAAGAACAGCTGATCATCCTTGCAGTGGAAAATTACATGTAACCGTGTGTCCCCCCAGACATGATCGAGAACTTGCAAATGCCTTGGTGGAAGAGTGGAGGAACATCTCACAGCAAGAACTGACACATCTGGTGCAGTCCATGAGGATGAGATGAACTGTAGTATTTATAGCAGCTGGAGGCCACCATATACTGACTGTTACTATTAAAAACCCCCTTTGTTCAGGGATTCATTATTCCATTTCTGTTCCTCAAATGTCTGTGAAACTTCTACAGTTTATGTCCCAGTTGTTCAATGTTTTTATGTTAATACAAATATTTAAGAAATTTGCTGGAAATAAAAGCAGTTGAATGTGAAAAGACGTTTCTTTTTTTGCTGAGTATATATGGCCTCTTATTAAATGTGTATATGGACATTAAAAAAAAATAAAGCTCAGAAGTCACAGAGATTGTCGGTGTCTCTGGTGTGTTTACATAGCTAGTACAGTTTGTTATAAATTCTACACTGGTTTGCTGGGTCAATGGACTATTCATTGTCAAGTAGTAAACAGAACAGGAGCGTTATTAGCTAACATTTCATCAGGTGTTGCTAAATGCAGAACTATGAGGATTGCATCATGACTGCAACTAGCCAGGGAGATGGCATTCTCTTGTGAAATGAACATGGCTGTAAAAGATTGGAGGACTAGGCGGTATTATGTGCTACAGATTCAAGTATGCTCTGTATATTCAGCTCTTATTTCCTCCCTGATCTTGTAAATGTGTGGGAAGATGAATTAGATTCTTCTGGAGTGGCATTTAGAGTTTTGGTGTCTACAGTTCTTTAGTTTTGCACTAGTGTTACAAGGCTAATGTTGCAAACAAGTGATGGAATTCTGTCTTTCACAAAATATTTTCTGTAAATTTATCCAACAAACTGTTTCCAGGTCTTCAGTGATATCACGGACTTTCAGATGTGGCTTGTGAGAGAGTGTGACTTCCTGCAATCTATAAACTATCTATTAATCTATTACTGCTGAACACTGTAATGCTAAAAGGGCGACCACCATGGAATTGCTACAATTTGGTATCTTTCCACTACCACCCTAGCATAGCATAACAATGTCATTGGAGACAAGTATACAGAATTTGGGCATGTATTTATGAAACAGATGCTATGTGAGACAGACATCCATTACGTGTTAGCTACATTAGCCTACGTTAACTAAAGAAACAACATTGGACACCACTCATTTAAAGTCAACATGTCAATTTTCCCCATAGAAAACTCATGTCTAGACTCATCTTGCCTGCAAATGGTTATTTATTGGTCATAAATGTATTTTGCTGAACTAGATTGACAGAAAATGTCATACAATTGAACCCTGGTCTAATTCAGTATTGTTCTTGCATGACAGACATTGCCATGTTACTGTCACTGCTGTGCTTAAAAATTAACCACCACCATATTGGGGTCCTGTTAAAATCCGAATTGCATGTTTATGTAATATTGTTTTCTGTTGATATGTGTCAAGGTAATGTAATTATCCTATCTTATGTTAGTATTTACAGATGTGAAAATTCCTATCATAACAAATAAATGTGAATGGAAAGGCCCTACCAAGTATTTTTTAAGGTTGAACCTACTACAATTCTTTCACCAATGTCTCATAACAATAAATGTCTTAGCATGTCTTAGTCAGTGTCTTAGTTTAGCAAGATGAAACAGAGCAAAAAACTAAATTTGTTTGCTAGAGAAATTGTTTGAAGAAGCAGATGCTGGTGAAATAGCGTTAGTGTCAGTATGAAGGTTAGATTCAGCAGTTCCCACCTGTGTGTGTGTGTGTGCTGGCTTGCAGACATCAGAGCTGGAGTGTGAGTGTGTGTTCTCAATCAAGAGAAGTCAAGATTAAAGGTGAAGCAGAGCACTAAAAGCAGGAGCATGCCACCAGTGAGAATACACTCAGATCCCAGATGGGAAACCAAACCACTTTAATCTATTTAGGGAAAAATAAATCAATTTAATTGGACTGTAAATGATACTGGAGATACCATATAGTATGTCTCCACAAGGTCTTGATTAGCTGCATCAGATAGATTTAAAACTAAATTCTCTAAGGTTTTTACTTCCAGAAGCAGCATAGTCACCCCTGCTGTATTTGTTCTTTGGCTTTTGTCAGTGACAAACACATCAGACATGCTTAGGAGTTAAGAGAGAAATAACTGACTCTGATGGAAAATCCCATTCAGACAGACAGTATGCCATTGTGACCGGCACTCGACAAGCCTTCAGGATCAATAAATCAATTCAGTGGGTCCAGGTCAAAGAAGAATTCTTATGCATGTCTTCCTTGTACCCTGAGAAATGGTGGTTCCAAACGAAGTACTAGAGGATCCACAGGAGCATGGTGCAGATTGGGGTATGATAAGATCCTTAAGGTATTTGGGCTCTGGTATGTTTTTGGCTTGGTTTTTAAATCTGATGCAGGCAGCTACAGGAAGCCGGTGGAAATTTCGTAGCAATGGATTGGTGTGGGAGAACTTGGAGAAGTTGAAAACAAGAATTGCAGCTGCATTCTGGATTAGCCAAGGCCGGATGGCGCATAGGAGCAGACCTGCCAGGAGAGGCGTTCCAGTAGTGCAGTCTCGAAATGACAAGGAACTGAACAAGAACCCAAGTGGCATCTTTAGATAGAAATGACTGGATCCTCCTAATGTTGTAGAGAAGAAACCTAAATGAGTGAGTCAGTTTAGCAATGTGGGGCAAGAAGGACAATTGGTTGGCCATGGTAACCCTAAGGATGCATACAATGAGAGATGTTGGGATGAGATGGAAGAGTTGTCCAGGGAGATTCCAAGATCTTGACATGGGGATGCATCTCCAGAGATGAACAACACCTCAGTTTTCGCAGGAATTAGTTGTAGCTCATCCATGATGAGATGTCTGCCAGACATGCTGAAACCTGTGCAGAAACATGAGTGTCTGATGGAGGAAAGAAGAGGATGCGTTGGGTATCATCAGCATAGCAGCAGTATAAAAACCCATGCAAGGATATGACATCCCAAAGGGAGCAGGTATAGAGGGAGAACAGAAAAGGACCAAGGGGATCCCCTACATGTCACCTGACCAATGCTATGCTTGATTAGTTTGTCTATGTATACTATTTTATTTCTCTGTGGTATGTACTTCCAATGGCCATTGTCCATTTTCACACAGATTATGGATTACCCTGTTAGACTTTGCATGCCTGTATTTTGACTCCTGTGATGGACACTGATAATGATTTGTGGATTTGCTCCACAAAGGTGTATTCTAAGTATACTGTTTTATGTCCTGCCTCTCACTACACATTAAAGGTAACTAACGAGCCCCAGTTTGTGTTCCACCGCCTTCCATCATCAAGCTACCTTGTAAATTTTTAGGGGAAAATTGAGTTTGTCCTACTGTCTGGTTATTGACTTGTTTTGTATATAGTTACATTTTCATGAATTGTTATTTTGTAGCTGTTGTCACGGTATCTCATTGAATCAGAATGTCTTCTAACTTACAGGAGAACCAAGTCTGGTATTTTGTTATACACATGAATATGGTTTTAGTTTGCACTCAGATTTCACAGCCTTAAATTATTACTTGAGGGATTACTTAGATGAGAGTGGTTGTTGTGTATGGGCATGTAAACTAGAACATCAGACACATTGCTCTGTTCTCCCAGGGTGAAATGTGTGAAAGAATGCTGAACTCACAAGAGGAGTCTATGAAGGCTGATATGAAATTATCAGTCATTGTTTAACCATTAAAAAAAAAACCAAACATGACCATATGAAAATCAAAGAACCTATGTATATAAAATCAAATATATTGTTATAATCATAATCAGATTACATAATAAGGATATGCATGCAATTCAGGACATAGGATAGAGTCTTGAAGTCAGTACGCTCTGGCTGCAGGGATGGAGGAGATTTGGACAGAGTGGTTGAAGGCATTAGAAAAGGTTGAGGTGGTGTGAGTAACACACCTCTGCAATATTTCATGGAGATCTGTGGTAGTATATTTGGTCTGGCAAACTGGGGTTGTGGTCAATAATAATATAATATGGGGACAAGCGGGTATGCTCCAATTATAGAAAAATCACACTGTCTGGGTCACTATATGGCGTGTAATCTTGGCATTAAGTTGAAATAAGACACAAGAAGAATAAGAAGCCTTTATTCATCACATATACATTACAGCACAGATACAGTGCCCTGGAGCAGAGAGGGTTAAGGGCCTTGCTCAAGGGCCCAACAGTGGCAGCTTGGTGGTGCTGGTGCTTAAACCCCCAACCTTCTGATCAGTAACCCAGAGCCTTAACCATTGAGCCCCCAGCCTCCAACCATGGATGGGCTGTTTGCAAATGACTTTATGCTCTTGGCACTATCCAAAGTAGACCTCCAACACACACTTTGCTTAGTGTAATGTGGCTGGGATGAAAATCAGCAACTAGCAGCAAGTCTATGGTTCACTCCATTAAAAGTGTGGAATGCTCCTTTTAGATGAAGAAAAGGACCTTACCCCTGGTGGTGGGAACCTATCCACAAGTGATGTAAAAAGAAAGAGTGAGACTGACAGATGGATTGGGTCAGCAGCAGCAGTGTTACAGTCACTGTAGTGTGGCTGCGAAGCAGAAGCTTAGTGTTCAGAGGAAATCTTGAAATCTACAGTCTATTCCTATCCTCAAGCATGGTCACAAGTGCTGGGTTTTGATTAAAAAATAATGTTGAACGTACAGGCAGCAGAAATTAGTTTCCTCAACAGGGTTTACCCTCCATGATAGGGTGAGGAGCACAGGGACCTCGACAGGGACCTCATGGCAAAGTCAGAAACCACCAGAAAGGTCTCACTGTTTGCCTGGGAATGTCTGGGGAGGAGCTGGGTTCTGTGGCTGGGGATAGAGAAGTCTGGGCTGACCTTCTCAGCCTGTTGCCACCGCGACCCCCACTAGAAAAGATGAAAGGAAAAAATGATGATGATGATGATGATGATGATACAAGGTTACAACTCTCAGTACCAGCCCCTACACAGAGAGTACACACAGTGCTTCCATATTAACCCTTATGTGTACTACTTGTTATGTGTGACATCATGTCCTATTAAAACAGGCCCTTCACTCCTCTTTACATTTTACATCCATGCAATGAAAATGTAAAGAGTTTTAAGTGTAAAGAAAAACAAATCACTGTATAATTATATATAGCTTTATTCACCAGCACCCCAAAAGTCTTATTGTTTGACTCATTCATTAATATTTAGCCACAAGTGTCTCGATTCTGCTGTAATCAGTCCTGGACTGTTGCTGCACACAGGGACTATTTCTGCTAATCCTGGGTTTAGATGGAGCTCTAGCTGAGCATATTCTTGGGATTAGCAGTGAACAGGGATGCTCAGCATTTTATTTTTTTCGTTCAGCCCATCTGTAGCTTCAAAAGCAGTCTGGTAAGGACATGTGATGAGAATGAGATATAGTATATTTCATCCTACAGATGCACTGATTTGGACATTTAGACAGTATTATTTAGACGGTGTATAATTACTGATGTAGACCATCTGTTGCTATGCACAATGCATCACCACCCTCTACTTTGTCTATACTGTATATGAAATTGGACTGTCATAGGCCCAGCAGTAATCAGATATTACTTGGGTTGTATTCCGTGAAAGAGCAATGTTATATCGGTTTCAATTTAACATGTTGGATCTGGTAAGAGAAGTAGTATGTCATAAATACTTCCATAAAAAACAACAACATGAATGTGTCCAACCCACATCTTAAAGAAGCTAAACTACTGTATGTCCATGAAACCAGACCTGTAAATGACTTTTAGTCCAGTGAGTTTGACATGCATTTACAAGCACATCTCACTTCAGGCAAGACTGAAAGGCCTCTTATCTGTGAGCTCTACCTACCCACAGCATCTGCCTCCTATCCACACACACACACACACACACAAACACACACACACACAATTGTCTGCACAAATCAGGCTGGTTAAACATGGCACACTTTTACTGCCTCTTCTGTAAATATCTGCCTGGCTGTGCAGCGACAGCACCTGGAAAATCAATCAGCTTTATTTGCTCTTTTTCTAAAGACCCTAAAGACGACCAACACTGGGGCAAGAGTGAAGAACGAATTCCTTTTCAAAACATTTTTAAAATGTTTTGTTTCAACAGGGTCATGTTGTATAATAAATATATTAAAGTGAGTACAGAAATACACAGAAAAGAAAACTGTAAAATCCAGCTACTATGAATATGCAAATTAGAAATGTCCCAAACCTTATATACCCGTACTTCTTCCCTGGGCAAACTGTGTTACATGGCCTGGATTGGAACCTAGTTGGCTGTTATATTTTATGGTGTAATAACACTTGCCTGTCATATGTTCAATCCTGATGAAATATCTATTTATTTCTTAAAAGAAAGCCAGAAAAAAGAAAAATCACTGCTGCAGAAGTTTTCACACTGAACAGCATACCCGACCAGAATCACGTTTATGTTTTCATTCCACCTCCATGGTCTTTCCAATGATTGAAAATAATATTGTAGCAGAAAACAGGAAGTTGTACGGCTTACCAGTGTTGCGTGAAACAAACGTGAAAGATTTATAGATATATTTTTGGGTCAGACAGCCTTTTATTAGCGTGATAGCTAAAATAAAATAAGCAAAAAGTGAACACTAACCATATGTTGACTGATGAACTACAGTGTATTAGGTAACTGAACATTGTGTAAATTAGATTTGATTTAAATAACTGATGTCACATTACTGCTAACAGACTTGAACAACACCACCAGATGAAATACTTAACAACACAACACAGTAGATAGAATAAAGACAGAAGACAACAATCACAAAGGGATTAATTAATGCAGAATCATAAACTGTGACTATAACCTCATTATAATCTCACTATAATCTCAACCTGATGCCCCATGCTCAGGTCATTACTTTGATGGTGTCTGCGACAGAAGGTATGAAAATTAGAGTCTACGTGAGTGTCCGTTATCCATCATTCACATCTGCAGCTCGTTTTGAGGCAGCAAATTCATTCATTTAGTTTTGTCATCTATTAAAAGCTCCTTCCTTAGAGAAATATGAGTGAATTGGGTGAAGGAGCGCACGGAGGCCAGCTGGCCTGGCGCGGACGCCGAGTGCTAATGGTTAATGAATAGGTGTCACCTGCTTCCTTCCCACACAAACCGAGCAGGTTCACATGGGCCCGGGCGAGCCAGCAGTTCTTTGCCAAGGCTGTAGAGAGTGCTGCCAGTGTGTGTGCAAGGTGGGACAAATCAAAATGTGTGCAGGCAGTAAGGACAGATCATGTGGTAATAAAGCAGGTAATTGAACTGCCATTATGTTTCTCCCTCAGCCACGGTCTCAAATAGGAGACAAGTGTTGTATGACAAACGGAGCCATTTGGGGTGGCCTGTAGCCAAGCATTTACAACCAGTGCCAAACACGAGGGTGAGCTTTACACACACAGAGAGCAGAGCTTTGGAGACGGATACTCAGACATGTCTATTCTGATCATGTTGAAATACTAAATCAATGGCAAATTTTAAGATATAGCTGTGATTGTATTACTAAAGGAGGAGTGGCCTGTCAGCCCCAGTGAAGAAGACATGGCTTCATATTGTACTCATTGTACTGTATTGCCTTATCACTTTATTGCTTTATCTTTTGAATTGTGTCAGCAATGGCCTATTTTTTTGCACATCAACTGGATTTGTGTTCATTTTTTAAAGATTTCTCAACTCATATAAGCTTCACAGTTGCACTGAATTGTGGGAAGCCAAAGTAGCAGCACAGATGATCTTGTCATGTAGTTTGAATGGGCATTCAGTCACAGCCATTTACTCCACAAAATAATCATACCACAAGACATTGTTAAACAATGAATGGATCTGAGTTTGGCATGATACTCAGGATGCAGATCAGTGCGAGAACTTCAGGTGGGAGATGACACAGATGATGAAAAACTGATGCTTTTGCGCCACCCAGTGTTCCGAACAGAACAGTGGCTTCATGGCACTAATAAAGTTTGTGGTTTGGTGCTCAGCTGTGAAATAACCAGAAGGATGTGAGTACCAGGAAGTACAGACAGAGGTGATTCTAGGGACTGTGGGGGCCACAGGAAGGAAAATGCAAGAGGTCCTCTTGGCATTCATTTTCTCCCCTCTTTATTGCCATTATGTTACCTAGATGCATTCTGCATGCTAGATATAGTGCTATAATTTGTCATTTGACCAAATAATAACTAAAAAATTAATAATTAATATTACATGTGCCAACGCAAGCGCTGACTCCTATCTAGCTGTTTGCTTGCTTGCCAAAATGATGTTGGGCTAGCGTTACTTTACTTTATGGTTTAGCCTACAGCTGTCATCCTTAATTAATTCATTATTACATTATTTCCACCACTTAACACATTTCTGCTTCGTCTGTTACACTTTTTCTTGTTGTTTTCGCTTTTTTTTCTGGCTTCAAGACGGGTAAGATCTGAATTGTCACAAAAGTGTGACAATTCAGTATAAACTTGTACAATTCCCACGTGCTAGCAAGATTTTCCTGCTATGACATTTTAATGCCACTAAAAGATTATTTTAATGGGAGTTACCAGTATAATAAATCCATTTTTAATTTTTGCTCCTTTTTGCTTGGAGCTTCTGCACTTGTGACTCACATTCTGGTTCCATATGAATACCCTAAAAATTTGTATTTCCCATAAAGAGTCTATGACCAAATCTCACCTTTTCTTCTAGTCTTCTAATCTCACCTGGATTCAGTAGACATCTACTGTGTTCAACCCAGGACTCTTATTAAACTTGCTCGTACTGAGCATCCTTTCAACACCTTTAGTACTGTTTGTCTTTACTCTTGTACTAGTGTATACTATAATAATGTATACTGCACAGCAAAAATACACATTTCATCAAAGGCTTGGTATATCAGATGAGATACAGAGCTGAACAAATATTTCATAAAGTCTATGTGCAGTGAGTGTGTTTATATGGTGTACAGTGGTGAGTGAGTCCAGGTGTGTGCGATCAGTAATTGGGTGAACTTGAGCATG
This sequence comes from Ictalurus furcatus, assembly GCF_023375685.1. Classification (NCBI taxonomy): domain Eukaryota; kingdom Metazoa; phylum Chordata; class Actinopteri; order Siluriformes; family Ictaluridae; genus Ictalurus; species Ictalurus furcatus. The sequence goes on from NC_071279.1 coordinate 14,132,262, forward strand.
TGAACTGGGAGTTGGAGTCCATGGCAGCCATGTTTGTAGTTGGAGGTGCATTCTGAGAAATGGAGTCAGAAACCGAATACGGCATTGACGTGACATCAATTAAGTTTATTAAACTTAATTGCATCGTAGCCTACTTTAATATGCATTTTGTTGAATTAATAGCTTGACGTGGGTGCACGGTGGCTTAGTGGTTAGCACATTTGCCTCACACCTCCAGGGTTGTGGATTCGATTCCCGCCAATGCCCTGTGTGTGAGGAGTTTGCATGTTCTCCCCGTGCTGTGGGGGTTTCCTCCGAGTAGTCCAGTTTCCTCCCCCAGTCCAAAGACATGCATGGTAGGCTGATTGACATGTCCAAAGTGTCCGTAGTGTGTGAATGTGTATGTGATGCATTGGCACCCCTTCCAGGGTGCACCCTGCCTTGAGCCCCATGTTCCCTGGGACAGGCTCCAGGTTCCCTGTGACCCTGTAGGATAAGCGGTATAGAAGATGAATGGATGGATGGAATATTTTGACACATATACATATCAAATTGAGAGCCTCATTTCAAATGATATGAGAAACACCTAGAAACTAAGAATCATCAATGAAGAATTAGATGCAGATATTTATACTTTCTATATATTGTACTTCCATTACTTAGCTACATTTGTATCCAGGGCAAAGCTAAAAAAAAAAAAAAAATCAGACATAAAAAAAAACCTCAGACACCAAATAAGTCATCTGCTTTGGGACAAATGGAAAATTGCATTTGAGTTTTCAGTTAACTATGCTTTCAAATTCCAGTTCTCCCATAGTAACATTTGAAATTGGCCTGTATTCTTCAACATCAAGTACCTGAAGCGCAAGCATGATGGAGGTCTATTTAATCCACTTTATTACCAGGAAGAAAAAGAGCATCTACATTGCACCAGGGTCACAGATATAAGATTAAAAATGTCTCTCTGAAACATTCAGCCCCTTTCTTTATAAGAGGAACACTTGTGGAATTGGGTCAGTACGTCTTCATCTATGCCGTAATAGGAACGTCCATAAAGGTGGATGTTTAGAAGAAGGTATGGTTCTTTATGTGACTCTTTATGATGAAACGTCAAAGATGTTCCTTCTATCAATCTATAGCTTAAGAATGATGGCGGCAAATGCATCAGAAAACAAACATTGATTTGCTTGGAATGCTTTGTATCAGCCTTCATGTGATCAGATATTTCAGATGTTATTAAATGTTTGGGCTCCACAGAATGAAGTGGAACATCCAAAGACACCAAATGGAAAGTTTATCATTTCGTTCATTTAACTGACTTGTTTATTTTTGTTGTTGTTGTTGTTGTTTGTTTGTTTTTGCCCAGATGTTTCCCTATCTGGGCCACTTAATTTCTCTGGAACTCCCGATTTTAGTGTTTTTCTGCTTTAATGTGTACAGGATGTTGAGTTATAATGAATTACAATGAGAAATAATAAGTTCTATTCATTTCTTAGCAATGTTCTGGTTTGCTATTCATTTAGATTTTATAAAGCACTACAATTGTAATATTTATTTATGAATATTAGATGTATTCAGTTATTAGCAATATATGGAAATTCATATATGGATGGAAACTCTTCCCATCCACTTTAATGGCAAAAAAAAAAGTACATAAGCAAGAAGAAGAAGAAAAACGTAGGGATAATCTTTTTTTTTTTTTTTTTTTTAAATCTTGTGTTTAAAGGGTTAAATGGGTCATTCTGACACCCCAAAACAGCAATTGTTCTGAATTAGATCTAGACGTATTCATTGACGTTGACCAGCAGGTGGCCATACGTGACCACTCATTGTTCTTTAGGGAACACTTGCTTTATTATGTTTTAACAGATGCTATGAAAATTGCTTTTAGTTTTAGTTGTAGTGCATCACCCAGCCACTCAACATGACACGTTAAAGGTCAGCTTGCTTGTATCTTTTTGCTGTATTAAAATTCCAATTTAATACATCAATCACGTGAAGCAATTTTGGCTGAACGTTTTGTTGGTTTAAAGACATTCCGCACATTTAACCTTTACTCCTTTTCCAGTTGTTATTGATTGAACTCTTCTATAGCTCCTATAACACATTCTAACTGGGTAAACTTCCTACACTGCATGCAGCTCTCGTTATTCTGTGTTTTTCTTTGTAACTTTCAATAGTTTTTTAGTAACTTTTAACTGTAGCTCTTTTAGTTTTCCTGGTTCCAACAACCAGAAAGGAAATACATATAAAACTGGCCACACGTGTTCAGTGTGAAGTAGGACTTCAAGGGGGCAACTTTGCCAGAAGCCAAATGGTAAGCTCATTTATAAACTATTATTAATATTTTGTATGTGATGTATAGCAGTGTATTGTTGATCTTTAAAAAACAACAACATTAAGTTGTTGAGTGGCACGTTGGCACTGCACATACTATAGTTAGTTATTAACAAAACGTGCACTTTGGTATGTTCTCCATTTGTGCATGTGAGTATCACAGCTTTATCGCTAGACTGTTACAAAAAGTTTTTCTTTCTACAGAAACATAATAGAACACAATATTTGAAAACAATGACATATTAGAAGGAGCACAGTAATATAAACCTGTGATTTGCCTAGAAGCTGGAGCTGCTGTTATGGAAAATGGAAACTTCAATGGTATGAGTATATATGTTTTACTGAAAAGAAAAGTAGTCTTTCCTGTTTGTCTCTTATGTAGTGTACAATGTTTAATCAGTAAATTGGAATCATTACACAAGACAAGGGTCCATGTGACAGACATGCACAGGGTATGAAGAGTTATGAGAGAACTGGGGTAATCAAAAAAGAAGGGAATTAGCATAATGCAAACTACATGTGTAAATTTTAAAACCGTGTCAAGATGTTCTGCAATCTAAAAGTAAATAGACAAAACTACACAGCAGAGGGGAAAACCATGTGGTTAATGTGCACATACTCAGATTTTTTTAATGAAACTGTTTATATGTAAATACCATGATGTCTATTGAGATAATGTGTGATGATTAAGACAGGCACGCAGTATAAAACTGAACAAGTAAACTTCAGACACCAAACATGTCCTGGCTGACTGCTTATATTTCAGTTAAAGATAAATTGTACAGTATACATTTCATTTTAGGCCAAACAATTCTATTTCATCTTGGATACAGTCTGAATTTAAAATGCTCCAGCTGGCTAGTGTCAGGAGGCCCAGGCCTTAAAAAAAAAAAACACACACACACACACACACACACACACACACAAAAAAAAAAAACACCCTCACAGAGTCTACAGGTGTCCACTGTGCCCCTTTTAGCCCCCATGAAGAGTTCATTGAAACAGAGAGATAGAGACAGACACAGAAAGACGGTGGGTGTGTGCAGCCTATACAGACGGAGAAGGCAGTCCGCAGGAGAAAGAGAATTAGAGGCAGATAAAGACAGGCAAGAGAAAGACATGCTGAATAGATGCACTGACCTGTGGAACACAAAACACAAACTGCGCAAAGGCACTAGTGCATTCACAGCATGCGGTGTGTAATGAGAAAAGGACACACTGCAGAGGCCTACTTCTGCTGAAAGATACACAGCCTCACAATTTCTTTAGTGACTAGACAAAACACTGAGCGCGTTTGTGAAATTCCAGATGCTCAGCCGCTCCTGTCCAGGGTTTACTCCTTTCCCAGACGCCTGACAATAGTGTCTCACTACAGCTGTGTCTCATTCATTAATTCGACTCAATGGGCCAGATGTACATATAGTCATGTGAAAAAATAAGTGGGTTTCTTTTTTTTTTTTTTACATATTTGGACAAGCAAACATTTGATCCTCTTTGAAACAGTGCCTATTAAAGGTGATATACTCTATCAAATGGCACATAAAATTGACATTTTGTAGTCATTTTCACTATATAAATTAACAAACAAACAGATCAGTCACATGGAAAAAGTAAGATCTAAATAAAGTTATATAAGCCCTCCAGAAAAAAGGCTGTGGCTGCCTATGAGTCGGGCAAGGGATTTAAAAAGATCTCCAAATGATTTGAAATCCATCATTCCACTGTAAGGAAAATCATCTACAAATGGCTCAGATTGACAATCCGTCCAGGACTGACTATCCCAGCAAATTCAGCCTAAGAGCAGACCATCTGATGCAAAAAGAAGTCTGAGTTGTTTGGCCACAGTAACAGCAGACATGTTTGGCGCTGACCAAAGACAGCTTTTCAGGAGAAGCACCTCATACCAACTGTCTATAGCTTCTTTTGTGTCTGCTTTGATTATTAATAAACCTTTATCTGCACTTGCATCCGTCTCCAACTCTAAATCGTGACACTAGAAGTACAAGTTGACTCCATTACAGGCTATTCTCTGGTTAAGATGTGTGCTGGAACCTTTTTCTCTTTTCATATATATATATATATATATATATATATATATATATATATATATATATATATATATATATATATCGTTCATTAACTAGAATGTGATTCAGGTGCAGGTGGTCATGTGATCATGATGTGCAGTGGCTGCTGGGAGCTGTAGTCCAGAGTAGCCTCCGGGGTATCCATAACACCATTATTGGCAACAGTATAATAAAACACATGCATATCCATGTCACCTCAAGCTGTAGTGACCAGTAATGCATACTGGCCACACATAAAGTATGAATCAATGGATGTGTTTTTTGTTTGTTTGTTTTATTAAACTTTGTCTTGTAGTATCTATATAACCTTTTTTTTTCTTTGGGTAGCAATGTTTTCCTGAGTCTTAACTAGAGGTCATAGTGTTACGTCGTGGCGAACTTGTGGCTGCAGTTCTCAGAATGCAGTGCCGCCTACAAACATGGCGGACGAGAACTACACTTCCCAGTCATGCCCGTGCTCGAGTTCGCCGGAGTACTGAGTGCGAACACCTGTGATTTACCCTAAATTATAAAAGGCCTTGTTAATGTCAGCATGGCGCGAAGTAAACGCTCAGTTCTTGTAACTCAGTTGTTTGACCAAGCCTTTAGTTACATCTGGATTTTCCTGGTTTTTGGACATATCTGCCTGTTTATCGATTACGATTCCCTGCCCTGCCTTGTTTGGCTTGTTCACCTGACTCCCATCTGTCTTCCGTGTTTACTCTTCCGTCGATTCTACGCGCGCCACCCTGCCCGTCTGCGCTTGTCTCCAACAGGTATCGTTACACATTACCTCGCCTACTATGGAGGCAGCGGACGTGCCAGAGTGGCAACGCCAGATCTTGGAGCAAAACCCCGCGATAGTTGAACAGCGGGATCAAATATCGCTTTTGAATGAGAGACTGGCGCGCTTAAGTGCTTCCGGGGGACAAACCGCGATTCCCCCCACTACTGACATACCTCCTCCATCGTTTCCCCCCGCGTATGCCGCACCAGAGCCAGCGGCGCTCACTCCTGTGCACTATCCGCCACTGCCTACACCGGAGCGATACGCTGGAGAGCCGGAGCGATGCAAGGGCTTCATGCTTCAGTGCAAGCTGTTCTTCGAGAGCCACCCGGAGATGCCGGAGGCCCGAAAGCTTACTCACTTCATAGAGTTACTCACCGGACGCGCCCTGGCATGGGCTACAGCGGAGTGGGAGCGAGGAGGCGGTGTCAGACCCTCTCTAGTGGATCTCCTCTCACGATTCCAACGCGCTTTCGATCATTCCCCTGACGGCTGGGAGACTGGTCAGGAACTCCTGAAGATCACGCAGGGCTCACGTGACGCGGTAGAATACGCTCTGGAGTTCCGCACCATCGCTGCAAGGAGTGGGTGGAATGAGCCAGCACTGAAGACCGCGTTCCGTCAGGGGCTAAACCCGGAGTTGGTTCAAGAGTTGGCATGCCAGGGCGAGCAGCTATACCTCGATGACCTCATTGACCTGGCAATACGGCTGGACCATCTATGCCGTACGAATGGTCCCGTGCTGTGGTGCCCGCTTCCACCAGAGCCAGCGCGACCAGTGGAACAAATGCAGTTCAGTCGTGCCCGGACCCGCGAGGAGGAGAGGGAGAGGCGACGTCATGAGTCACGGTGTTTGCGGCGAGGGCACCCACGTCATTCGCCAGTGTCCCCATAGGATGCCACGACAGGCCGAGGGGAGCACGGACAGCCAACCTCGTCGCCACCGGGTGAGTCCAGTCTATTTATATAATTCTAATATCTTTGTGTTACCTGTGATAATAGAGCATTCAAGCCAGGCTGTTGTTCTTTCAGTGCTCATCAACTCCGGAGCAGCCAAAAATTTCATAGATGAAAGGACAGCGCAGAATCTCGGCCTCCCCATACGCCCCTTGCTCCAACCTCGAGAGGTCCAATCCATCGACAGGTCCCCAATAGGAGGGGGGATTATATCACACTGTACACAGCCAATAAGCCTACAAGTCAGTGCTCTTCACCATGAAACCATCGTCTTGTATCTCACAGTCTCTACCAGGCACCCCATTATTCTCGGTATACCTTGGCTAGAATGTCACAATCCTCAGTTATCTTGGACGGACAAACAAGTTACCCAATGGTCCCCGTACTGTCTACACCACTGCCTGAGTGGCCCCACGGTCCCTGTGGCCACCACGACAGTGGAGAGTCCTAGGTGTCATGTTCCTGTCACGGTCCCTCCAGAATATCGTGACCTCTCCGAGGTGTTCAGCAAGATAAGAGCAAGCGGTTTACCACCACACAGACCCTATGACTGCGCCATAGACTTCCTACCCGGAGCCAGTCCCCCTCGGGGTCGAGTGTACCCGCTTTCCCAAGCCAAACTACTTTTCCAACACGTGTTTAGATACTTCGGCATCCCGGAGGAGATTGTGAGTGACCGGGGTCCGCAATTCACGTCTCGTGTCTGGGCCAGTTTCATGGAGAAGATAGGAGTCACTGTTAATCTCACTTCCGGTTACCACCCCCAGGCCAACGGACAGGCAGAACGGGCCAATCAAGAAGTTATGATTCCTCCGAACCTTTTGCGCCACCAATCCGGAGGACTGGGGCCACTTCCTCCCGTGGGCGGAATACACACAAAACTCTCTACGACATTCCGCCACCCATCTCACCCCCTTTCAGTGTGTCTTGGGCTATCAGCTGCCATTGTTTCCCTGGAACGCCTCCCCCACTGACTCACCAGTGGTAGATGAGTGGTTCTGCCGGAGTGAACAGGTCTGGGAACGCACCCATCAACAGTTGGTGCAGACCTCCCGCACCGCCAAACAGAAGGCAGACCGGCGCTGGAGGAATCACCCCAATTATCAACCCGGGGACAGGGTGTGGCTTTCCACAAGAGTTCGAAAGTCGCCACTCCCGGGCAGAAAACTTAAACCCAAGTATATCAGCCCTTTCTGTATCCTGAAGCAGATTAATGAAGTCATGTACCGCCTGGACCTGCCCAAGCATAGCTGCATTGCCCAGTCATTCCATGTCTCTCTCCTCAAGCCAGTAATACCGGGTCCCTTGGCCATGGCGGTGCCCGATGACTCCCCACCGGAACCGCTGGAGACTGAAGGCCGCCCAGCCTACCGCATCCACGACATCCTGGACTCCAGACATAGGAGAAGAAGACTCGACTATCTGGTGGACTGGGAGGGATATGGCCCAGAAAAGCAGTGCTGGATCCCATCCCAGGACATTCTGGATGCAAACTTGCGCAGAGAATTCCATGCTGCTCACCCAGATAGACCGGGACCCCGGAGGAGAGGGAGGCCTCGGAGGGATTCGGCTCCAGGAGTGAGCCCTTTGGGGTGGGCTCTGTTACATCGCGGCGAACTCGCGGCTGCAGTGCTCAGAATGCAGTGCCGCCTACAAACATGGCGGACGAGGACTACACGTCCCCTGTGATTTACCCTAAGTTATAAAAGGCCTTGTTAATGTCAGCGTGGCGCGAAGTAAACGCTCAGTTCTCATAACTCAGTTGTTTGACCAAGCCTTTAGTTACATTCTGGATTTTCCTGGTTTTCGGACATATCTGCCTGTTTATCGATTACGATTCCCTGCCCTGCCTTGTTTGGATTGTTCGCCTGACTTCCATCTGTCTTCCGTGTTTACTCTTCCGTCGATTCTACGCACGCTACCCTGCGCGTCCGCGCTTGTCTCCAGCAGGTATCGTTACACATAGTCACTCTCTCTGTCTGTCTGTGTGTTTGTGTGTAGGCCGCACCAGGTTCACCTCTGAGTGTGTTTGCCCTGCGTCTGGGCCCAGGACAGGAGTTACTCTCCTCTTTGCAGGCATTTGTAGAGGAGAAGCAGCTCAAAGCTCCATTCATCATCACATGTGTGGGCAGCGTGACAAAGGCAACACTACGATTGGCCAATGCAACAGCAGACAACACCAATCAGGTCTATATCAGCTATATAGTTAAAGGAAATGCGTACTAGTTTCGCAATATAGTAAATCAGACCAGATACTGTATATTCTGTGTCTGAGGTTTGCTTCTTTAGTATTGCGATGGAGCCATGATGCAGCACTGTGCATGTCTAAATCCTTCAGTAAAATACTGTGTTTTACATTATATTAAAAATTGTTTATGTATTTCTATGCCTCATGAATTAGTTTTTAATGGTTGGTGTGTGTGTGTGTGTGTGTGTGTTTGTAGGTGATTCAGCTGCAAGAATGCTTTGAGATTGTATCTCTGGTAGGCACACTAAACACCGAAGCTCATCTTCACATCTGCCTGGCTGATAAGGAGGGTCGAACCGTTGGCGGTCACGTGCTGGGTGACCTGGAAGTGTTCACTACAGCAGAAGTGATTCTAGGGGAAGCCACTGATCTGTACTTTACCAGAGAGATGGACAGCAGGACCGGCTTTCCTGAGCTGGTCATTCAAAAGCGTCTTGAGCAGACATGACCTATTTTAGTGCACTACTGAGAATGATCTGTGGACAGGATGTTTAGATGTACAGTAATTCAATATAATACAAAGACTTCTTGTATTATAAACCGCCATAAATCTTCATTTTACATAGTGTATTCTTACAAATCAAGCATTAACTGATTAATTGTAATGAAGAGTTGGATGAATTAAAGGTTAAGGACTGACTTTTTGTTTTTAAAAGTGTATTCTGGGGTTCACAAAAGAGAATAGATTAAAATGATGATTAGGCCATCAGGTGAATGAATGGTCGGGCACCATGAGGCATTATGTGGTCTAAAGCAGTTAGTGGACAAAAGCAGTTAGTGCACTTCTGAAAAGAGAGAAAGTGCCAAGGTGAATCAACACAGTATTACACAGTCTAATATTTTATTACTGCAATGTAATAAAGATGTGATTGTATAATGAGTTGTGTACATTTTGAGTTCACTTTCCAGCAAGCCCTAAGCAGAATACATGTACTTCAATCAGTACAGCTTATAAATCGGTGGGTTTCATTAAATGCATCAGGAATTATAAGCTCTTGATACATGTCTCTTCAGCGTTTCACAATTATGTAATAAAAGAAACCTGTTAGTAATTTCCTACTCAGTGTGCCGAGGTAGATCTGCCAAAAATGACCTTGAAATCAGCAAGACTCTGAATATATACATGAGCTTCAAAAGAACAGACACTTATCTTTTAGGCAGCATGATTATGTGACCATCGTCTGCCCTGAGTAAAAACAGAGGACTAAATTTATGAGATATTAGTTAAAGGCACGGCTGATTTGCGACTGTTGTCCCATTGGGATCGTTTAAATGTAAGTGGTACTTGAGAAAGCAGCAGTGCGGTAGCGATGGAAAGATGTAGCTTTTTCTTTACATGAGGCTAAAAATAGTATAATGAGATGATGCTGAAGCCATGTTGCAGTCTAGTTAAATGCAGAATTATTTGTACCTTTTTAAAAAAACAGGTTAAATGTATTACATTACCAAATTCATTATTTACTTTTCTCTAAAGAGGAAACAACTCAAAAGTGGAAGAAGGTTGTTGAGACATTTGTGTAATTGGAAAATGAACAACTAATTTGTTTTGGGGTTTTTTAAAATCAAAAATTCTTTCATTTTACATATCCAGAAGGCACAAGTATATTTCATGCCTGGGCTATTATTTTTCATTATTCAAGCAGGTTTAACAACCAGGAGAGAAAAAAAACTTATTTACTGCTTTCCATTTGCTATGTAGCTATGTTTAAACATATTGCACTTCAACACATTATGCCACATCACAGTGTATGTATAGTGCAGGCTACCTGTTGCAGTCTGTCAAACTATTTTTACTGACAGATGACAGACAAAATAAAAACTGTCCTGCAACTCTCCTGCTAGCATAGAACGCAGTCACTATATATATGTTAAACATATTCAGAAAAAAATAAAGGTAATAGTCAGACTACAATCAGTGATTAAGAATACTATCTTACTTACTTGTGATGCAAGGATAGATCAGCAGATCTTATAATTGAAGTGTTCACAACAACTGGGACTGGGCAACATGCTGGGCAACACTCCTTACCCATTGGGCTATGTGAGATTTATGATTTGTCCACCCTCCTGAAAAAAACAATGTATGAAAAAAAAATGATGTATGAGGGTTTATAATGGGAATTGTATTGATTTTCATGGAAACTGTAATGGTAATTTGTTGCCTTCTATTCCATCCATCTATTTTCTGTACCGCTTATCCTTACTGGGTTACGGGGAACCTGGAGGCTATCCCAGGGGGCATGGGCACAATCACTCACACATTCACACACCCATTCATACATTACAGACACTTTTTTGGATATGTCAATCAGCCTACAATGCATGTCTTTGAACTGGGGGAGATAACCGGAGTACCCGGAAGAAACTCCTGAAGCATGGTGGCATGTAAAGTATAGTGGATACTATTAAGGACTCATAATGGTAATGGTAATGCTTTTAATGGTTAACTCGTGGTTTGTAATGGTATTTCTAGTAGAAGCCATTCGAATTTCCGTGATGGTTTCTATTTGTTCTAATTGTTTGTTTCAGCAGGCACCCCTGATATTCCATAAGCATTTATATATCCCATAATAATACTGTATACCTCCAAATCCACCCATCCTGCCCAGTGAGGAGGATGTTATAGGAAGCAAAGAAGAACCAAAGTTCACTATTTCAGAACTGCACTGTTGATTCATAAGGCTGTCGTGTTTCAAAATTAACTCTTAGACTTTATATTTAGTTATACATCCTGCCTGCCTTATCACATATGAAAATTGACTACCCAAATAATAATCTTCCCAAAGATTTTGTCACACCCATCATGGACAGTTTCCGCCAAGATGTCAGATGGCACCCTCTAATGGATTTGGGTAATGCTGCACCCCAATTAGCCCACTTATACTATGCATTAAAAGTATGTATTCTTTTTGTGAAGAAAAATAAATACTTTTGAGTGTGCAAGTACTGGGACATGTGAACACATCGTGTAACTGAAAAGAACATTGTTGCCTAGTTACGCACACTGTCACCGTAAACAAACTCCTTGTTGCATTTCAGCTTTTCTTTATTCATTATTCCTTACATAATTTATACCATGCATTTTAATTTACCATTCTCTTGATTTATTTTCATTAACACCTCTCTAAAATACGCATCACAGATGTTACCCTCATCCGCCATGTTTGCAGGTCAAATTTGGCGAAGCAAACCGTCACAAAACTCCCCCCTCGCATAAGGAATTCTGGGTAATATTAGCTGAAAAACTGTCCATGAATCCATACTTTGAAAATCTAGCGGAAATAGCAGACCATCCGGGTACGTCTGCGATACTCATTTCAACATACTGCAATTTGGGACACACTAATTCTAATCTTGGATACTATTGAGGACGGATAGTAGGCGAACTGGGATTCAGCATTCCTCTTCGTTTGTACCAATCACATCTTGTGTTTGTGCATGCCTGTTTTTGTTGTTGTTGTTGTTGTTGTTGTTCTCCCTGATTAGTCTCCCATATAAGTTCTGCGTTTTTGCCTCTTAGTTGCTTAGTAGCTATCATTGTGGTAGATTGTTGTTGTTGTTACTTGTTATATGCAGTACATCATGTTCATGTTTTGGGACCTAGTTCTTGATTTTCTCAGTTTATGAATCTCACAGTGAATTTGTTTGTTCTGGTTGTATTTTATTAAAAACAAAACAACAACAACAACAACAAAAAGCTTATGTTTGCATCCACCTCCAAATTTTTGCATTTTCATATAACTCCCAAATGATACAGTATCTATGGGCTACTGGTGGTCCATTTCAATTGATGGATGTTGTAAATTGTGGATGGACTGGCTAATTGTATGAATCAATAAATGAATTACAGTCTGTAATTGTGTACTTCCAAGATGCAATATGGTGGATGTACCTGATAAATGGCCAATGAATGAAGCTACAAGGCAGGTGTTACCTAATAAACTAGCAAAATTGTAAACAGATTGTATTTGAAATGGACCATCTCTCCCAAATACAAACATTTGCATTAATTATCACAGACTGGTGTATAAACATATGTACTGTTCCTTCATGATCTTCCATTGTACCATCAATATAAAGAAAATGATTTGTGACACATAGTACACAGTACAGACACTCAAAAGAAAACAATTATGTTTTTGATTGTTTTTATTGATGGCCATCTTCTGTTTCTCACTTCACAGTTCACTTCACTTGTCAATATACACATATTTACTCAGTATACTTCTAACTCTCTGCGCTGCTGTAATAGGTGAATTTGCCTCTGGGATGAATAAAGTGGACTCTCTATCCATCTATCTATCTATCTATCTATCTATCCAATTATTATACAGTATGTACACTTACTGTATATCTTATACTGTATACTGTATAACTCATACATCTAACTTTCTCCACCATAATCTGTAGATGGAAGATAAAATGTTCCATTTGTCTTGTTGTTTGAATACAACAGCTAGCGCTTCTCACACTTTCTTGCTATAAAAATCCAACAGGAAAACTAGACACTCAGCTTATCTGCGGATCCTTTTCGGACCTTTATCAAGCGTTACGTCTCCTACAGTCTGGCTCCTGAATCCTTTTTCAATTTTCCTCACTGATCTCCAGGATCACTGGGAATGTGGAGGATAATCAGTCCCAAAGGGTAGCAGGGTCAACACTCTCCACCACCAGACTGAGCAAACACACCAAAACAAAAGGCCAGAGATGTCTGCAGAAATGAGCTTTGTGCTGAAACACTTGTGGCCAGCTCCATTTAAGCCTGCATTTGGCAGAATCCTGTTGTTCCCCCAACACACACTTTGACCTGTCTCTTTTAATGAGATATTGTGTTCATTAGAGATGTTCAGCCCGCTCATGCACCGTCTGCATGTGTCTTAAAGCATATGGCTGATGGGTGCTCAGGGTGCGAGGTGGTTATGTGGCTATCCTAAGCAAAAGTATATACTGTGCGTATAGTATATTCACTTTCCCATGTATGATGTCTGAAAAATTATAGTTACAGCTTTACGTCTGATTTATGTGGAGTGTCCAGAATTCAGGTCTCTGTGTTAAAGATAATGAATTAGAATCATTTCATTGTCTGAATTTCTGTTGCAGTCTCTCTCTCTCTCTCTCTCTCTCTCTCTCTCTCTCTGTCCAGTACACAATCCATTCCTGATATAAAACCTATCAAGTCTGTGTGCTCTGAACCTCTCACAGTATCCACTGATCCACTGACCTACCATATCCTGCTCATATGTTGTTTTGTGGCACAGCTATTAATGTGTACAACCACCGATCTCCTGTAATATGCCTCGTTCAACTTTATCGGGGGCGAGATTAACACAACTCTCAAAAGGAGTGTTTGTTTTTATTGTTTATGATGAAATCATTTCTGTAAGATGGAAAATGGACATGCTCGAGGGCATATTATGTCTGTTTATCAAGAATGATTGCACAATCACTTCAAATGATATTAGAATACTAATACTAATAATCATAATTGTGACATTTTGCAGTAATATCTCGATATAGTCCCATCATAAATGCAGTAGATGGTTGTTTTATATGTGCTGAAAGACAAAAAGCATTCTTCGTCTCTAAAAAGCACAGAACAGAGAACTTGGCCTGCTCTAAAATATGCACTCATGAGAGTTGAGCTGAGACTCTAGATTATATCAGTATTATTGATGTGACACTTTTTACATGAACCATATTTACTCTTGTCTTTCAGGTTATGAATATTCTCCTAATACTTTACATCATCAGACTTTCAGCTGTTTGCACTTTTTATAAGTTGCTCTGGGTAATTACTGAATGAAAAATGGAACTCAGTACATGGATTTGAGGTGTTTAGACGTTCCTTTCTTCTTGGGCATATCCTCTTGATTGAGTCTTAAAATGGTCTTGAATTTTGTTTCGTTTTGCCTGTTTCCGCCAATATGTTTCCATGCACCACAGGTGCATATGTAATGTGTATAGACAAATCAATTAAACATGACTGACTGAACGCCTTCCACATGACTGAAAGAGCGAATTCCTGTTTTCTTTTTCAACAGTCAGTCAAGTTCAGAATTAGTGACGGAGCTTTGCATGAGGAGGATTATGGTTATCTGCCCACCTCTTGTCCTGTCTGATTCTTAGTTTTCTCCCTATTTTTTTATTCCAGACACCCCTTCAGTTCCCTCTCAGCTTTGAGAGTCAACTTGTGCCGAGCTGTGTTATGAAATGTCCTGAAGCTTTGTTATAAATATGAAGATGTGTTGAGCGGTGTCCTCTTTACTTGATGAATCTTCACCGATCTGTGTGGGAGAGCTCTCAAGAAGTTTCATCATTTAACAAAGTGAAAGTTTATTCAAAAGAACAACTTTAGATTTAGTGTGGTGAAAAAAAGCAAGCAAATATGACAAGGAACAAAAGTGAGGTAGATCCCTGGTGACTTACATAAGGCACTAATGTAGCTGAATGTATTTACATGAAAAGACTCTGTTGGGATCATTGGCACCCTGTCCAGGGTGTACCCCGCCTTGTGCCCGATGCTTCCTGGGATAGGCTCCAGGTTTCCCCATGACCCTGAAAAGGATTAAGCGGTATAGAAGATGGATGGATGGATGGATGGGATCATCAGCTAAATGTCCATTCATCCATTTTCCATACTGCTTATCCTACACGGGGTCATGGGGGAGCCTGGAGCCTATCCAGGCAAGGTGGGGGACACCCTGGATGGGGAGCCAACCCATCGCAGCTCACAATACGGACACTATAGTCAATTTGGAAATGCCATCTTTCGACTGGGGGAGGAAACCCCCAAGGCCCGGGGAGAACATGCAAGCTCCGCTCATTCCCCTCCGCACATTCAGGGCCGAGGCAGGATTTGAACCCCCAACCCCACAGGTGCAAGGCAAATGTGTTAACCAATTAGCCACCGTGTCTCCAGCTAAATATCAAGTTTATAAACAAGTTTTCTTTTGTCTTTTCATATAATTACTATGCATTATTATGTCCTTTTGAACAAGTATATATGCACATTCCGAAAGGATTTGATGGAAATAGGCCCTCTTTTGAGCAGAAGGAGCAGGTCTTAGCAACCAAGGCCACCAGGCTGTACAAAGAGGCCATTATGGGCCCCACATGAAGATATAGCTTCACAATTGTTGCTCTCAAACTTGTTACACAGTTATAAAGAAAACAAAACAAAAAAATCTCTGGAACCGTACTGGACTAATGAAACACCATTAAAAAAAATATATATTACCTAATTTGTTGTGTGGTGTTGATGGTGGTGCAGGGCAATGTCTAACACGCCGCTCCCATTGGTGTTCAGTTGGGTTGAGACCTAGTGACTGTGAAATCCATAGCACATAATCTACAGCATTTTAATTTTACATCAAACCATTCACTGGATCCTTGTGCTCTGTGGGTGGGACCGGGGTTGTCCCAGAAGAGAACATGTTTCATCCTAGCATTAAGGTGATCAGCCAAAAGAACTTTGTATTGATTTTCAGTGATGTGATCATATAATATGATATTAAACAGATAAAGGTCAGGGCTGCAACATAAAGAGAAGCAGGACTCTGATAATTGTATGTACTGCAGTACTACCTGTGTTATTATGCATTATTATATAAATTGGGCGATATATTTACAATATGTTGCAGGCGTTGTATATATTGTGAGCTACATTGCTAAAAATATTATATAGTATTATCTAATATATAGAATTACAGTACATATGTAGAGTGTAGATTGCTGTTGCATAAGTGAACATTAATATTCACCTTCCTAGATTACATTGAGACCACATTTAAAGATAGCGTGGGTTGTTTAAGAGCATCTCAAATGTGCACTGTGGACATTATCAGCCTGGCCTTAAACTGAATTAAATCCTATTTTTTGTCATCTCAGAATTTCCGCTTGATTTCCAATCCCTTTGACAAAGATACTGATGGTATTTATTACACTCAGTCTATCCATTAACAGAGCCACTGAAAACAGGCAGACATTTTGTGTGTTTAGTCTAATAGTATTGAGTATTTATATACAGTCCCCTCTGAAAGTATTGGAACAGCAAGGTCAATTCCATTTTTTCGTTTGTTTGTTTGTTTTACACTGAAGACAATTGGGTTTGACACTAAACTTTCAATTCCTGATATTTAAATCTACATGTTTTAAACAATTTAGAACATGGCACCTTTTGTTTGAACCCACCCAAGTGATCAAACATATTGGGACATGTGACTTACAGATGTTTATTGTTACCCAGGTGTGCCCTGTTACGTAGATTTACTGTTTAAACAATCAATAGCTCTGAATGTCTCCTCTTGGTGTGAGCCCTGGTTTGAGTGAATGCATTTGTTGTTAAAAAAGGATCAACCAACATGAAGACCAGAGAGCTGTCTATGGGAGAAAAGCGGAAGACTTTGAAGAAAACTTTGAGATCAGAAATATAGAGGCCATACCACAAGATGCAAACCACTCATCAGCAGTAAGGATCAGAAGGCCAGGTTGGAATTTGCAAAGAAGTACAGAGATGATCCACAAAAGGTCTGGAAACAAGATTAACCTCTAAGAAAGTGTGATGAAAGAAAGGATGTGTTCATGATCCAAAACATACAAGCTTATCAGTCAAGCATGGTGGAGGTAGTGTCATGGCTTGGGCTTGCATGGCTGCTTCTGGAGCAGACTCACTAATCTTTATTGATGATGTAACTCATGAAGGTAGCAACAAAATGAATTCAGAATCCTACAGAACCAACCCCCGCCCCCCAAACAAACTACACCTTAGAGAAGTTCTTTTGCTCTCAAATCCTAACGTCGTCAGTGTATAACAAATACAAAGGAATTGGCCTTGCTGTTCTAATAATTTCAGAATGGACTGTAAATAAAGCAATAATTTTAGTCAAAAATGAAGGGTATCCCTTACCCTGTATGTAATTAATCAATTCTCAATAGCAAGAAATGCAATGTGAAAATGTACACTACTGTATAATGAATAAAAAAGAGTGATCAGTGACCAAGAAAACCATACACCAGTGTGTGGTCTTGTAGCTTAAGCATTACACCATTGTAAAACCTCCATTATTCTGCTCTTAGTTTAAAGGCCACCGCTTTTATATTACAAAAGGCTTTTTAAAAGAAGAATGCAGAATAATATACCACCATCACTAATACCCTATCATTTTGACTGGTACATCTTGACCAGGCTTCTCCTTTCAGTCTGAGAAACACCACCATAACACACAGAGTAGCAACAAAACACAGAGCTTTGAAGAGCTAAAGTGTAAATTGACACATAACCCTCTCAAAATTATAGGTTTCAGGTTGTCTTTGTGATGGCCAGGACCCTCTCATTTGAGGCACTCCTGCAGAAATAGAAAAGAAAGTCCTAATGGATTTGCTCTCCTTCATCTGGTGTATGTCCCAAGGTTAACACATTGTGAGAAGCTGAACCGGTCCACCGGCACCTTGAATCGGTTCTTGCTGCTCAGTCGTGACTGCCCAATGGAGTAAATGAGATTTTTTTTTGAGTGGGCAGCTGCACTCATGTTTCTGTCCTCACCTGCAGTGCTTCATTTTGGCTAGAAAAGAGCAGCAAATGAATGTGACAACAAGCTAACATGTAAAGATATTTATCACTATTTCCAAATATCTGAATGCTTTCACTCAACGCCTTTACATTCAACTCCTTTCCATGCTGCTGGAACCTTTTGAGTAAAAAGAGTGGTCCTAGGTCTCTCATGAATGAGAACCTCACCTTGCACTGCAGAAACCATGGCCAGAACCGGGACCTATACAATAAAAGCATGATAGATATGGTCCACTTTGCCAATCGTGCAATGGCACAGTAGGTCTTCCCCAAACTGTTGCCACAAAGTTTGAAGCACATATAGTAATTGTAATGTCTTTTTATGCTGTAGCATTACAGTTTCCCTTCACTGGAACTAAGAGGCCCAAACATGTTCCAGAATGACAATGCCTCTGAGCACAAATCGAGCACCATGAATACATGGTTTGCCAAGGTTGGAGAGGAAGAACTCGAGTATCCTACAGGAACCCTGACCTTAACCCCACTGAACACCTTTGGGATGAACTGGAACACTGACTGCACCCCAGGCCTCCTCACCCGACATCACTGCCTGACCTCACTCATGCTCTTGTGGCTGAATGAACACAAATCCCCACAGCTATGCTCTAAATACTGGTGGAAAAGCATTCTCAGAAGAGTGCAGCTTATTATTACAGCAAATGTAATAAATCTAAATCTGGAATGGAAAAAGCGCATATGGGTGTGTTGGTCAGGTGTCCACAAATATTTGGCCATATAGTGTATATTCACCTCAAATCTTGTGGAAAAATCCAACTTGTTCTGACAAGCTACCAGTTTCCAAGACACAGGCAAAGCTGTACAAGCTGGTAGACATCTTTCCCAGATGGTAAGTTATTTATTTTCCAGCTTCATTATTACCTGACCAATACATGTCCAATATTTTCTAATTGCCTTAATGTTGTTTTCTTAAAAACTACCTGTCTACGTTGTAGCATTAGTAGCAATAAGGTGTTAGAAAAGATGTTCTACCAACTTTATCAGCTTGAGTTTTTGTACCTCATAGCTGGTCAGACTATCTTGGATTTTTCAGCAGGAAACTGTGCCAGGGATCTCGAACAGACTTAAGATCATAAAAATTGACAAAATTACATGGTTCATGAATCTTCAATAGCACTTTATCCAAGTCAAGATTGTGGTGGATCCAGATCCGAGGAACACTGGGTGTGAGGTGGGAATACACCCTGGATGGGACACCGGTCTATCACAGGACATTATTTACACACAAACATTTACACCTAGGGGCAAATTGGCTTAGCTAATGGCATGTTTTTGTGAAGTGGGAAGAAACTGGAGAACCTGAAGCAAACCCACACAGACACAAGGAGAACATTGAACTTAACCAAAAGGTATTTGACCAATCTGTGATATTCAGGCAACAATTTAGTTTTTTAGTTTTCCCATGACCATGGCCATGATTTTCTGGTCAGCACACACTGAGTGGTCATTTCACAAAATAACCATGGTCATGAATACACGGTTAATGTTGACTATCTACTGAGAGCTCTGTTAGTTAAATCCCTCCTCAGATAAGTGATACATTTTAGCCAAGGTCTGATTACATTCCTTCCAAAACTAGGAAAAATTGGCTAAAGCACTCTCGTACCTAGCACAAATGCCAACAATCGGCCTCAGAAAATAACCGAATCCCACTCCAGCTTGAGACTAACGGGAGGAAGCGCGTTTGTTATTAAAATCCTTTATGCCGGATGCTCATTCTCCGCATTTCCATGCTAATGGGAGGCTAAGGGCCCTCACGCTCTCATATTACAGGCTATATCAGGCCACCCGCCAGCGCGTTGTCTTGCTTTTTACAGAGTGCTTTCAATTCACATCAATTTAGGCCAATTAAACCATGCCGCATCCACCGAGAGTGCTTTAGAGCTGTGTTTCAACCCACTCCTTTCAATTAGGCCAAAGGAAAAAGATCCCAGTTTCCATGATGCAATGAAATTTTTGAGACATTTTTTCTGTTATTTGACTTCTTGAAATTCATTGTAGTGTTCAGTGAGGATGTCTTGGCATAAAAATAACGGGTACAACACCTTTCACATGTTCAATTTTTCAACTTTACTATGTCTGATGGTTTATTCCAAATGCTAGTGTTTGAAAGACTTTACAATAAATGACAACAAAATTGACAGCAGTGCACATGCTAATATAGTCTTACTTATCAGTATGAAAATAATCAATGACCTTTCCCCTGCTGGGATCAATTCCAAAATCGAATCAGATTGTCTGCTGGTTACATTAATAATTCCATGTAAATTCTACAAACATTCAAACACTCGTTCTTGAGATGCTGTGCTAAAAATGAGAATCTCAGATGGGCACACGTAAGGAAGGACTGACAGACAACCCAAAAACATAATAACAATAACATCAGAACAAATGCTTTAATATAATCTGTGATTTGCCTTGCAGCTAGAACTACATGTCAGAGCTGCTGTAATAGAAAATGAATTAACACATCCTGACCAATCAGATTTTAGAATTCAACAGTGCAGTGGTATAAGTCCGTATAAGCAGATGCAATGGGCACCAGGCTTCCAAAACAGGAAGCTTGACAGGAATATCATCTGTTTGTTTGTTTGTTTGTTTTAGCACATTTGAACAGTTTAGGACTTTAGCAGTTAAACACTGGCTATACTCAATGTCTGTAGAATAAATATAACTTAAAAATGTTGTGTTTTGTTTGTGAGGTTGTCCATATTATAGAATATCCTCTGTCAGTCTGTAACCCCCCCACAGTAAAACTTGAATGTTATTACTGTTCTGTTCTTCAGACCACCGTCCTACATTGTTCCATTATCAGATATTAAATGATCGGATTAATGGACCATAAAAGCCATTTTTGTAGCAAATTGTGGCCGGTTCAGTCTAAGTCAATTACTGGTATTAGTGTACTATTATGTGAAGCACCTTAACCATTAGTGGCCATCAAAACAATTTTTTTCCTGTCCAGTTTTAGGATTACATGTACGATGCTGGGTCTGTTTGGATTCTTGAAATATGCTTTTAAATAGAGAATCCTCATTTAATGTAGAACCTGGTTCAATAGTGAATATGATTATGTATCAGACAACAACAACTACAATGGAAATAATAATAATAATAATAATAATAATAATAATAATAATAATAGTTTACTGCCATACACGTGCTCAGATGTTCTGCATTGCAGTGTATAATTACCAAATGCAGAGGAAAGATAATTGTGAACAAGAGACTAATTACAATGGACACGACAATAAAATGTAGAGTTTATATAATGCCAGTGAATGAGCTAAAGGTCTTCGTGTCATGATTTCCCCTCACACTAGTGCTGTGGTACACAGTTCACTCTGAAGCTCGAGCTCACGCTTCCAGGTTTTCAGCGACTTTGACTTTGTTTACATTCTACATGTGCATCTGTGATGATTTCTGTCCTGTCTCTGCCCCTGTATCATCATTGGATGTTTCCCGTATGTGTCATCATTGTTCTCAGCTGTTTTGTGTTTCACCCCTGATTACATTTGTTATTTAAACCCCCATGTGTCTGTGTTCAGTGCAAAGTATTGGGTGTTATCACCGCGCCAAGCCAGTGGGCCTCGTGTTATCACCGCGCCAAGCCCGTGGGCCTCGTGTTATCACCGCGCCAAGCCCGTGGGCCTCGTGTTATCACCGCGCCAAGACGTGGGCCTCGTGTTATCACCGCGCAAAGACGTTGGGCCTTGTGTTTTATGTCATAGTTTTGATCCCATTCTCGTCCTGGTTTCTCAATTCCCGTTTAGCTTTGTTTATGCCCGTTTGCCGATTGCCTGACCTATTGCCTGTTTTTGACCACGCTATTCTCTCACGTCTTGGATTTGTCTCCCTATCTCTACTCTAATATATCTCTTATCTGCATTTGCATCTGTCCTAACCTCTATCACATAATGTACATAATGCAGGATAAAACTGATGCAAACGCAGATAAGAGCCCACCAACCATGCAACAGTTTCCACATTTCTTTCAGTTTGATCTATTACAATTATTCAGATATTTATTCCTTTATTAACTGTCGCATAACAACACACTGAAGAGACATACATTACTGTAGATGAGGAATCTAGGATCCTTTTCTTACAATGAGATACTGCAGAATCTCTGAGTCTGTCACAACTAAGCCAACTGTGATTGTGTATGAATTTCAGCCATGGTAGATAATGGTGCTCATTCTCTTTACTGATCAAAGTGGGCTTAAAGAAGGTGCTCTTCAAAGAGGCCCACGGTTCATGACCCCGGTCGAGCCTCGGAGGTGTAAATCGATCTTTTGTGCTATTTGAATTCGTCTTAAGCTTTTCATGTCGAGCTTTTCATGCATCTCAAACTGTTGCTAATCACAACATAGAAAGGGAGACCACGAATAATGGCTTGTGTGGATTTTCTGCAAACTAATGAATTTATTTGGTGATTAAAGTACACGTCATACTGTTTCACAGCCATTATACACATCAACAAGCCTTAGAGCTTATTACTATTGCTATCTTCTTAACATGAACAAAAATAGACACACTGATATACTGTACACAATTTTGCACAAAGCAACACAGTTTTCCTTTAGATGCTTTCTTCATTTATTAATTTAATCATTCATTCATCTATTTGTCAGCAGGAATGTTCCCTGGATGGAAAGCGAATCCATCACAGGGCAACACATACACACACTCACAGTCTCATTCATATCTAAAGGCAGGTAGTCTGTCAAAGAATGACTTTTTAAAAATAAATAAATAACTCATTATGATCACTTTCTGATTATGAGTATGAGCTTTGTTTCATGCTAATTCCACTCATTTTCGTTGAAATATAGAAATAATAATAAATTATAACTTTGTGTAGTTCAGCTCTACAGTGATCTCTAATGTATATATCGAGTGTTGGGAGTATTCCATTGCTATGATTGGTGTAAATTGTTATTATTTTGTTTAAATATCTTTTTTTTTTTTCATTTAGTACTGTCCTTCAGAAGCTACATAAGATATTTACATGTTTCCCAGAAGACAAAATAAGAACAATTTACACCAATCATCCTGTTCAAAAGTTTAGACCCCTCTGGCTCTTACACCCCCCTGTATTGTGTTGTCTTCTTGAGCATCGGTGAATGTTTGCACCTTTTGTAATAGTTGTGTACGAGTCCCTCAGTTGTCCTCAGTGTGAAAAGATGTATCTGGAGGATTTTTCTGAAGAACAGTGGGCAGTTTAACTGATCAGGGCAAGCAAGGGACTATCAGAAGACATAAAAACAGTCGTTGGTCATACAGGTTTGTTTGTGTAAATTCAGTTATTATTGTGTCTTGTGCACTATATGTAAACATCTGTTATGTAAAATAGCTTATTCAGGGCAGGACTAAATAAAAAAAACTGAATGTCATCTTAATTATCCCTCTTGTATTTTTTTATTATTATTATTTTTTTTTACAGATTCTGGAAGGGGTAAATTTATGATCACAACTGTAAATGAAAAGAACAGGGATAAATTAGTAGTGCAAAATTTATAGGTAAGTAGTTCACTGTGTAACATGGAAGGACAATCTAAAAACGGTGTAAATGCAAGTCATTCAGTGCAGTAACCTCCATTAACCCATACCACTGTTGAATTCTCTAATCTGATTGGTCAGTCGGTGTCGATTGACAGTAGCGCTGGTTGTAATGGTGCTTGCTCTAATACAATAGCTAACTCGCAGTGGTGAATTCTTTAGGAGCACGTGCCTTGTATCTACACATACTGGTCATTTTAGGTGCATTTTATATATACTGAATTAGGGATATAGCTATCTGCCATTTGTCAGCCCTCCTCCATGCTGACTATTAAGTACTCTGATACTGCTATATAATAATAATGGTAGGAGAAAAGGTTCCTGTGGACACAATCAGTGGCCCATTTATTAAGAACATTCACCTTTTATCGACTCTAATTATACTTTTTGTCAGGTAGAACACCTACCATACATTCCCACAATGCACCACAACCTACAAACATGGCTTCCCATCACATGCAGTTACTGGGTGCGTCTTAATCACCTCCCTTGCTTTCTAGGTCATGAATCAGTATATTGTGTACACGAGTTGGGGGACTGGGAAGGACTCTGGCTCACTACACATGGGGACACTGATGACTAATTTTCTGGCGACATGACTAGATACTCGTGTTTTAAAACGTAACCACTGGCATTTATCAACAACAGGCAGGACTGATATCTTTCTGATATTATATGTCATAATCACACACGTTTTTGTCATGGTTCTTCAAGCAGGATCGTACGCAAGCTAGTGGATTTTTTGTAATCATTAACAAACCATATATAGAATGTCAAATAAAGTTAAAAATCGCAAACATAAATAATCATTTGAGAGTCCCAACAACGATAACAAGCTGTTTACATTTGTATACGAAGTTGGCTGAAAATTCATTCGCCATTTTTTCAAGCTGAGAGGTTTCAGAAAATATGACATTATTTCTAGTAAGGGAACATAGTGAGCATCGATGCTCCCTGGTTTTTGTGGTGCATTGTGGGATTTTTTAGGTAGTGAATGTTCCAGTGCACTGGAAGGATTTTGCAATGGAGACAGATCTTAAAATGGCCGACTCCCTGATCAGTGCCCTGACTACTGAAATAGAGAGCTGATTGAGATGCACCCATTGTCACGGTCACAGTCACCAGACTTCTGATTACACACACTTGGACCTAATATTTTGACCTTGCAACTGTTCCAAGTTTTGTGATTTTTGGATAGCCCTTGTTACATTGTTTGCTGCTTGCTGACCTTTTGCCTGTCTTTAGATTCTGTCCCTGTCTTATGTTTTTTGGAACTGTCTGCCATTCTGGTTTCTTATAAAGACATGTTTAACAATTGCATCCACTTCTGCTCCATAACAGTGTACAGTTACTGACTGTATTGCATCTGTTGCTACAGTTTGTACTGTGTACTTCAATGGAAATGGACCACCATAAGAGCACACTTGCTTAGGGCTGGTTAGGTCTGGTCTCGAGACTTTTGTATTGATATGGACTCTTCACAAGGTTCATTGACATTTGGATTTGGACTTGTCTTGGTCTTGGTATCGACCATGTTTCTAAAAATCATGTTTGTATTGTCTTTTGTTTTCTTATGGATAAAGTATGACATGAAGTAACTTCTTCTTGTAGAAAAATAGCCTAATCATTTGAGCAATGTATGAGTGAAGCCAATCACTTGACGTAAAGGCCTGGCCTCAGTCTTGGTTTCATTTGGACTCAGCCTTTACTTGCCCTCAACCCTCTTAAGACTATGTCTTGAATAAAGACTCATCTAGTCATTTTTTATAGCACTTTTAACAATGGACATTGTACCAATCAAACATATCCAGCTAACAGCACACAAACTGACTGTTTAATTTAGTCTAAGAATAAACGTGCTAATGGTCAAACAGATCTTGATGCAAATAATGGACAGCTAAACTTATTAAATATATATACTACAGATTTCAATTCCTGATGATATTTCTGAGGTTCACAGCAAGAACCAGGAACAGTAATGATGGTCTGTGATGTTGAGCAAATGCATTTACGCTCCTCTTTGTGTCGCCTCATTATGTGCAAGGCCGATTCATTAAGTAATTGGTCCCTGGTTGTTTACGAGTATTAAGGTTGTCTATTCAGGAGCCTTTGAGAGACACATTGTCCTTGTGTTGCATGTTATGAATACAAATGAGAGCTGGACTTGATGTTCACAGATACTACAATAGCAGGTATTCTGTCTGAAGAGCAGCACAGCTTCTACACACGTCTTGATAAAGACAGGGACTGATAGTGGAGCATTCTGATCCAGGATCAGTGCTGTATGTGAATGCTGGTTGTGCTTGGTGAAGTGTGATTGGTCAGATCTGGTTCTCTGCTGAATGGCCTTGGAAATGTATTAAGGGCTTGTTCATTGTATTCACCCTGTACCTAATAAAGAGTGTCATTTTAATGCATTCAGCCTCCACAAAAAGCGACCATGAGTACATTTATATGTGCTTATTTCTTGATTACGGGCATGGAAATAAGTAACTCTTTTTTTTTTCCTTTTCGTGAATGCCGGAATAGTGTCCAGGAATTGAAGATTTGACCTGATTGAACAGCATGAGAGTGGAGGAAAATGGTGAAAAGATGTTTCATCTTTTTTACAGATTGGCTTTTGAAGAGAGTGTAATGTAGAAGAAAATATTTTGATGATACTGATGTAATATCAATGTTATATTTTAATTCACAGAAAGCTTAAGATTTAAACACTATTTTAAAAATAAAGGAAAAATGAAAGTACATGAATAGATTTTCATTTATTTATTTATACACATATTCACACACACAATCACACCTTGGGACGATTTAGATTCAGTACGTTTACATGGACAACAATAATCTGATAATAACCCGATTAAGGCAATATTCTGATTAAGAAACTATTATGTAAACAGCAATTATTGAGTCATACTCGAAGTAAATACAAATGGAATTAAGACGTGTGGAGTATTCCTATTTTAGTCGCATTATCGAAGTGCATTACAGATATGTACACACCTTAATCCGACTATTAACGGCGTGTGGGAGTTTTCACCGCATTTTGCGACAGGACACGTACATACACACACACACACACACACACACACACACACACACGGCAGTGCTCAACCATTTATAAGGGCAAACAAGAGAGCACGGCTGCATCTGAAACCGCATACTGACCTACTATATACTATATAACATTTCTGTTGTCAGATATAATACAAATATTAGGGGAATGGATAATGTCTGTATGTCAGAAGTGTGTGTGCACCTTGGTGACCTTGTTTCCCATGCAAAGGCTGAGAAAAAAAAAGTGTCTCTCTTTTCCCATGCCAAAATTGTTTGAGCTAGTTTCAGGTCTTTTTGTGTTTGGTGTTCAGAACTTGCATGTCCAATCCAAAACCTTTCCAAAACTAGCCCAAAATCTCTGGAAAGCCAAATCAATCACTTTTTTTAACGCATTTATTAATGCATCTTATTGTCTGCTTTTTTTTTATCCACCTGGGCTCAAAAAAAGCATGAGAAAATATTACTGTCTCAATAATAGCTTATGATTTTAACAAAAAAAAAAGATGTGCAGGCAATAAGATGCATAAATGAATACAGTCTTTGATTTGTGAAAGTAATGTTACAGCAGTGCACAATGTTGAGTTTTAAAGAGAAGATAAGAACTGATCTACTGCATATGCATTAGGCTACATCAAAGTCTCCGCATAGAGACCGGCTTCATACCAATAACTCTTTATATTATCCCATGTCTGTTATTAGCAAAAGAACAGGAAAGCAGCCTACTAATATAAGTGCAATTAAAACACATTAACCCCTTGCTGAATACATAATCACAGCACTGACCTACAGGTGAACTGTTCATCTGCCTTAATTGTGTGCAATGAAATCAGCGGCTGAATCATAAATGACAAAACCTCCTTCAGCATAAGATATTCTGAACATATCATGCTGCATTAGTCAGTGCATTTTAAAATAATGCTGTAACACAAAACAGGACTCTTATTTCTTTTCATACTGGAAGATGAGTGGGTAGAAAACACATGTAAGCTTTAGGGACAACTGACCTGTCAGTAACCTCACGTACATGTCACATGATTAATATGTGATCACGTGTGAAAATCATGTGAAGGTGCATTTTGTATTTCAACATGTTATGCCCAGAAATGGCACATTAGGAATTCGAGAAACACCTTAGGCTTCATTTGAATAATATCTGATCACAAATGAAAAATTAATTGATCTGAAAAATGAATGTATAAATTAATCATATGAAAAAAAAAATCACAATCAGGCCCTGCCTGTGAAAAATAAAATCACATCCTCTATACATGAGAAAAATTAATATGTGAGAATAAATTAATTGTGTAAAAAAAATCACCTGTAAATAATAAATTCATGTGTTCAAAGTTAACCATAACGTAGCATTACAGCTATTCACCATGTTGCAATACAGAGAGGGGGTTAATGTTAACTACATTTAGGAAGTGTTTTGGACAAGGCAAGTTAGCATAAGGAGGACGGGTTAGAGCCGTGTTTCTTCATGTATCCGGTGAATGTTAATGCTGGGTAACAGGTGCAGACAGTCAGTGGCTAACGGAACTTAGCTAGCTCAGTAATGTCGAGGCCAAAAGTTATTCACAAAGTTAACGTGAAAAAGAGAGGTTGGGGGTTACAGTAGGTTGTAGTGCGTTCCACAATCTCTGTAATGTTGGTTAAATTAATTTAGGTGCTAACGGCAGAAAAATAAATATTCAAAAGTTAGCTAGATTTTCCTGGTGAGGCTATAGCGCCATTTTGTTGATTAAGCGAGTGGAGGTCATGTTTCCAAAATTACACTATTTGGGATTATGTAATGCAATTTCTCAGTTAAAGCCCAAAGGTATTTGTTTATATTTTGCGGCTAACAACTAACCAACAGTCTTTTTGCTCTTTTACAGTTTTTCAGATGGAAGGGAGTGGGATGCTTTTTTCCCCAGATATCAGGGAGATTTGTAAGAAGATGCATCAACTCCAATTCTTACATCTGACAAATGTTTTAATGATTTTAATAAATCTCACCTGAATTTCATGCAATTGGTTATTTTGTGAGCATTTTAGTAAGATTATAGGATACAAATAAATTGCATTTTAGGATAATTGTAGGGGGAAAAAAGTATAAACAACACATCTGTGTAATTTGTGTTATTTTTAACACATCTTTGAGTGGAAATGTTTAACACAACATGTTTGTTAAATGTGCTAACACACTGATAGAGTGAAGATTCATATCAATATATTTACCCATAAAACCATTATTGTACACTAGAAAAAGCAAAGATGTGCGATAACAGTCCAGTTTAGATGACATTAAATGCATCGCTATTTTTGTTAGCTTTTGCTTACTTGTTTGTAATGCCCACTGAATCGTAAGTTTTTTGGATGTTTTAAACGTCTCCTTTGATCAAAATCTGATGTTTTGGTCTTAAATATATGACTTATTTGAGTAATTTACTTCAAAGTCTATATATAAACACCACTTCAGCAGCTCTAGCAATACATTTCTGAACACCTTCTTGTGTATAAATAAAGGAGATACTATGTTGACGTATTTGTTTATAATGTGGTATATTTGACATTTTCAAAAGGTAAAAACAAAAATTAACAACCCAACGTGATGGGTTAGTTTAGCCCAAAATGTGTTCTGTCCTATATTTACCCAGCCATTGGGCTAAAAATAACCTAATTTGGGTTGTTTTTAACACAGTGTTTTTTAGAGTATATACATTAAACACAATAGTTCCACCTTTTCTCTCAGATAATAATAAACTACTAACTACTAATAATTCCACTAAGAAAAATCATTCTCATAAAAATATCTTCCTTTAAGTGATACATTTTTTTCATAATTAATGAGAAATATATTTTTGTAATAAATGCAAATAATTCTGCTGTCTGATATGATTTCATCTGCTTGGAGCTTTCTGAACGCATGACTGATTTCCTGCTCCAGAATGGTCTCACATGGACATCCTAAATATTTGCACTTCCCAAACTACACTACAGCACTGCACTACAGTTTCTGCCCAACACTCAACCTTGCTTCAGTGGATATTCTCACCTGGATAGTAGATTTATAACAAAGAACTGCTGCTGTAATCATAAAGACTGTCCTGCGCTCATCCCAGGACTCTTAGTCACAATCTGCTCATACTGAACATCCTTTCAACACACTTAGTACTGACTGTCTTTACTCTTCTACACCTGTATACTGTAATGATTTATAATCACACTGTCCAATGTTGCAGATGTTACAATGTTACAGTCAAGGTTTCTTCCTCATGTCTAATCAGGGAGTTTTCTTTGCCATTCTTGCTTCTACATCTTAATCTAGATAAGCCTAAAGATGAATGTAAATATATTTTGCAATGAACATTGATCAAGCATAGTTTAAGCTTTTTGTTGTAATTATTATTATTAGTAGTAGTAGTAGTAGTAGTAGTAGTAGTAGTATTGTTGTTGTGGTTAATATTTATCATTTTGATTTCATTTTATTTTAAGACATTGAGAATTGGGATTTAATTTTTGAGTCAATTAATAATATGGAGCCACTTGATATTAATTTTTTAAATACTCAGCCCCACAAGCTGATTCTGTACTCTCACCTTCTGTGTAGAAACTCCTTAAAGTTTCTCTCAGCACATGTTTAGGTTTAAGAAAGAAGCTTTTAATTGTAAGACAAAATTCTGAAATAATTTTATTTGTATAGTCCACTGTACACACAGTACAGCCACCTCACAGCTCCAGTGTTTGCGTGGGTTTGCATGTGTTTCCTCTGTGTCCTCCAGTTTCATCCCACTGTCCAAACACAACACAGGTGTACTGGTTACGCTAAATTGCCCCTAGCTGTGAATGTGTGTTTATGCATGGTGCACTGTGATGTATTGTGTGAATTCTCCTGCCTTGTCCAATGTTTCTGGGATAGGCTCCGGCTCCACCTCAACCCTGACCGGAATCAAATAGTTACTGAAGATGAGTGAATGAATAAACTTTTGAGAAAAAAATTAATTAAAAAACGGTT
This sequence comes from Ictalurus furcatus, assembly GCF_023375685.1. Classification (NCBI taxonomy): domain Eukaryota; kingdom Metazoa; phylum Chordata; class Actinopteri; order Siluriformes; family Ictaluridae; genus Ictalurus; species Ictalurus furcatus. Next base: position 14,162,838 of record NC_071279.1, read on the forward strand.
TATGCTTGTGCTTGTTTTATTTATTACTTGTGGTTAAATCATGGAAAACAATCAAACGTGAGTCTAAACCCTCTGCTCCAGAAACGAAATGTTTGTATTATTATTTGTATTGTTACTATTTCCGCCTGTAGGGGGCGCTCATTTATTTCCCTAGACTTCCAAAAAGTCATCATAAACCCGGAAATGAATCTTGGCTATGCTATAAACGTAGACGACGCGCTAATATAATAATCGTGTTGTCATTTATTTGTAGTAACGCTAGCATTTTTTTCTGCTAGCGTATTTCAGTCTTGTTAGTTGTTTTTAAAACTCGCTTGTTTTTTAAAGCCGTATTTTAACTGAAGATGGGTGTCCCTGCTTTTTTCCGTTGGCTGAGTCGGAAGTATCCGTCCATAATTGTACACTGCGTGGAGGAGAAGGTATGCTAACATGCTAAACAAGCTAGCTAGCTAAACACAGAGCCCCGAGTTGAGTTTACAGTTTCGCACCAAATGCTAATTAGCATGAATAAAATCGGAATAGTTGGCAAAATAGAGTCGCTATCTTTTGGAACGTGTAGATGATTAGCCGTTACTGTTATTCTATAATAATAATAATAATAATAATAATAATGGGATTGTGACTGTGTAACGGTTGTTTAACGTAAATATATAAGCGGCACCGTGAACAGAGACTTTTAACTTTAAAGTTTTGTTTTAGTTCACATGTAATGTGCTCTCTATTAGGTTAACTAGTGCTAATTAGTACACTAAGCAGTGTTGCTGTTTTCAGGGGAAATTGGTTAATGCATGCTCAAAAACCCGCTAGAAGTCTCCAGGTGACGTTACGGGATAATTTGCATATTCAACGAGTTATTTGCATATCAGAACGTCTTACTTGAGAAGATTTTCTGAAGACACTTGAAATAGAATAGAATAGTGTTTTGTCATTAAAGAAAACAATAATGGACTTATCACAACAAACTAACAATTTGTAATAGTAAGTAGTCAGAGAATTGTTAGGAAGAAAATCAGTGAAAATGGATGGAATAATAAAATATTATTGCTAGAATTATAGCCAGGAAGACCGTGTATTTGTACAGGGCTTCCATAGTGCATTATTCCTGACTGAAGGCGAGTGGAACATGGCACTAAACTGCAGTGGAAAAGTAAGCTCAGAAAAGTAAAGCGAGTCGTACCGTGCAGTGGAAACTTGGCTAAAGTCATGGAGTTATCAACACTGAATATAACTGCACGTGTTCAGACCTAGGCTGCGTCCCAAATGCCTGTCAGTTATGCTGCATCCCAGTTTGCCTATTATCCGTCCTAAATATTATCACAGAATAGAATTAGTGAGTCCTAAATCATAGTATGTTGAAGTTTTGTGACGGTTTGCTTCGCCGAATTCAACTTGCAATCATGGCAGATGAGTGCAACATCGGTGATGCGCGTGTTTTTGAGAGTTGTAAATGAAATGTGGCAAAATAAATCAAGGGAATGGTAAATGAAGTTGCATAGTATAAATTATATAAGGAAGAAAAGTGGAAATGCAGCGAGGAATTTGTTTACGGTGACCGTCTATGTAACTAGACAACAACGTTCTCATGTGTTGCGTGACTTGTTCGTATGTCCCAGTACTTGCATACTTTTTCTACACACTAGTCCCTCCAGGATTTCGAGATTGTAGAAATTAACGCATAATCAAGCAAATGCTGCAATATTCGGAGGAGTTAATTTTTTATTTATTTATTTATTTTTTAAATTACCAAAGATTTTCATTTTTATGATTTGTGTAACCATGTCTTCCTTCTCCCTAGATAAGCACACTAAGTAGGGTATAAAACTCGCCATTTCCTGTCACTATAGATCTGTGTCAAGAGGAAAGCTGTTTTCTTCCTTTATTCTTAACTTAATCTGATGGTGTCTTGGTACTCTTGTTAATGAAGGGCAGGGGTTTCATTTAAGATAATACTCGGACATCTTTCCTTTTTGAACCTTTGTCCACTGCATCTCCGATAACTGACATTTGCCGAGGAACAGAAAACTTATTGTAATGGAAGTCTAAGGGCAGTTAATGTATAAAATTGATGACTATATTGCATGTATTCAAATCTACAGACATTTCGCTTATAATACTTGCTGTATTTCACTCACAATAAAGATCTTTGGGATGAAACTGGCATGAGAGAAAGTCTGATGCAACTTTCCAATACTGGAACAAGACAATAAAATGAAATTGAGATTTCTGTACTAGATTGCTAAACGTTCTACGTGTGTTTTCCTTATTATTATTATTATTATTATTATTATTATTATTATTATTATTATTATAATCGTCTTTAGACATGAAGTGAGTTTTGTGTAAACTTGTATTAAAAATTTTGTGGTAACCAATCAGCATGTTCAGCGCCCAAGTCCCACCCCTCAAAGTTCCTAAAGTCCCAAGTAGGGACTTCTCGAGGGGGAAGTATTTTACCCGGAACTTAATGTAGACCCTGGTCCCTGTGGGGGAAACAGAGTACCTCCAAAAGTCCATAGTTCCTGGGGAAAGTTCCTGTGGTGGAAACGTGGCTAAACTCAAGGGTGGACATGTCAGTAACCCTTCCCCCCCATGGTGGCCGGCGGATAAGGCAGTGCAGTTCAGTGGCGTGATGCACCTCGAATTGTGGTGCATGCCTATCGTTCTGAATCTCACCCCTACCGCACTACTCGCATTTTCCTAGGTGCAGTCTCTGTGTAGCATGATTTTAACTAAGCTGATTGATTGATGTGTACAAATAACAGACAATCTTTTCAAAATCAATAAGAGACAGGGCTGTAGAAACATTAAAGACAATTAAATATATCGGAAGAAAATAAGGACACTAACCAGACACGAGTAATGTAAATGCCACAGCTCGTAGCCAAAACCCTTGCTGGTAAAAGCATGCTACAGCAGAACTTTTTTTAGAAGAGGATACTCATGTGCATTAATACAGACTAAAGGAAGCATAAGTATATGATTATCCTCTTATCCTATATTAGTGTAGTGTACATTTATGAAGACTATGAGGCTTTGTTCCACTGTTGCTGACTTTCTGTCGCACACTGAAATCGAGGAATCTACATTTGCCTCTTGGTTTTCTTGCAGTCTAAAGAGTGCAATGGTGTCCGGATACCTGTTGATACGACTAAACCCAACCCAAACGAGGTGGAGTTTGATAACCTGTATTTGGACATGAATGGAATTATCCACCCTTGCACACACCCCGAGGACAAGTGAGTATTTTACTCTGACTGAAAGTTAAAGCCATGGGTTTTTTTGGAGACTTTTACTGACGTCTGTGGGTTTTTGTTTGTTTGTTTTTGTTTTTTCTCCAGGCCTGCACCCAAGAATGAGGATGAAATGATGGTTGCAATTTTTGAGTACATTGACCGGCTCTTCAACATCGTTCGTCCAAGAAGAGTTCTTTACATGGCAATCGATGGTGTTGTAAGTAATCGGGCTCAGCATTTGGCCCTTCAGAGTTCACACAGCTGTTTCATGTGTTTAATCAAACTGTGTTTGAACCAATTTGAAATTGGGTGTCAGTAATTAAACATAAATGAGTCCAGAATGCTATCTTAGAATGTGTAGATTAAGGGGCTGTTTACACGACATCGTTTTCAACTAAAAATGGAAAGCTTTTTATGCGGTTTATGGCCTGAAAACGCAAACTTCTGAAAACTGGATTTAAAGTGCAATAGTCTGAAAACGATGCCATTATCGTCTCCGTGTAAACATACAAAAACGAGAATTTCTGAAAATGACGTCATGCGCACCCGTATTACGTGTTCAGTCTATAGGCATGCGTGCAAGTACTTCAAAACAATGCGTGAGACTTTCAAAACTAGAATGGCGGAGTAGAGGACTGTGTTTGTGCTGCTCAGGATTTTGAGTTTGTTGACTCTTTACTGCATCGCTACTACGACCAGCGGAGACACGTTACATATGCTATATTATTAACCCACATCTACACAAACAAGGGGTTTTCAAAAGCTTGTAATTATGTTTTGGAGTATCTGTATACTTTTATCGTTAATAAAATATAGAAAGCAGACTGACTGCCAGTGCCTCACTATTCGATTTGTATTTGCAGATTTTGTTCCATTTTGGTACAATGACTGTCTATTGTTGTTGTTATTATTTCTATTACTTAAAGATGCACTATTTAGATTTTTTTTTTTCTCAATATTTAAAAATGATCGAGCTTTGTTAACAGAATTCTGACCTGGAGCAGAAGAAAAACTAAAAGATGCGGTTGAAGACAGAAAAATCCATTTCACATTGAAAATAATCTTTATGCATGTTTCATGTACATTAGGGATGTCTCAGCATTTATTAACCAAGAAAAATAAGCCAAATCTATGCTTGACAAGCGTGAGTTTTCACAGTTCCTTATGATGGTGAATAATTTTCCAAGTCTAACGCTCGAGATTCTAAGTAATTGAAGGCAGACCTTTTTTTTTCATTTCTTTTTTTTTTGGTACTCCATGTAGATCATAAACCACTGAAATCGTTTGAGAAATGTAAACGTTATTGTGCTTTTTATCCAGAAAACCACAGCTTTCCCGTTAACTTGTTTGTTTACTGGGCCCGGATCAATATGGCGGACACGTTGACGTGAATGCTTAAGTGTGAAAGTTCGTAGTGTTTCTTTACAATGTGACCTTGCCACCTACTGGCCTGGCATGCATAATACCGTGTTTTTAGTCTTTTTGCGGATCTGCGTGAACAGGATGGTTTCAACAACGTTGTGGACTGTATGTGAAACTTTTTTTTTTTCAAAAACACAAAGGAAAAACTTTTCCGTTTTTAGTACATCGTTGTCATGTAAATGTACCGTAAGAGAACTGGATGAAAGAAAAAAGCTAAAACTTGACTGAAATAACAGTAGATTGGATTAAAAATGTCAACACTCCATGAGTTCCTGGGTCGCCCTCCCTCTATTCATCGCCTAATGAGGAGAAAACTTGAGTATCATCATAATGAACAGCACAACTTGGTGCTTGTGGTTGGATAATTGTGGATTGGGGCCTTTTATATTTGGGTGTTTGTTTTGTTGTGGTGGGTTTGGGGTCATCCCAGATCCAAATAATTTTGATTTTAACTTGATGGTAAAGTCTCTGTCTGTGGTAATATTTTTAAAACCGATTTGTTAGGTTTGCACTTAGCCTTTTAGTATTTTACCAAAACAATTTATATGTGCACTTTATTACCTTTAGGCTCTGTTATGTCTTGCAGCATATTTCATGGCGAGCAACACATCTGGGAATGTTTTTTGTTGTCTTTTTTTTTTTTTTTTGTGAACACATGAAGTGTGTATTGTGCCCATCTGTGATGGTGTGTGGGACGTCTTTCCTTCAGGCTCCTCGTGCCAAAATGAACCAGCAGCGATCCAGACGATTCCGCGCCTCCAAAGAAGGAGTGGAGCTCGCTGAAGAGAAAAAGAAAATGAGGGAGGAAGTTTTTCAGAGAGGTACGGGCCTAGTTTCCTCACCACTGTAGCCTGGCTGCCTTTTTTATATTTTTGTAGCATCCTTATTGATGTTCTTCAGTTAGTGTGTAGTGTTCTTATGGTCATTCTTTATTTGTATTACAGTTGTATGTTAAAAATGTAGTCGGGGAGAGAATTAGTTTTATGAATATGATAAATGTGGGTTTTTTATTTTTTTGTTTGTTTTTTTTTTTTTGTTTTTTTGTTTTTTTTAAAAAGATAATATAATAGTGCTTTTCATTTTCACAAGGTGGTTACCTGCCCCCTGATGAAATAAAAGAGAGGTTTGACAGCAACTGCATCACTCCGGTGAGTCAGTAGTGTTGCGTCTTACAGCATCATGCAAATAAAAATAAATAACTAATTATTAATAATAATAAAGTAATAGCTCATTGAGAGAAATCTAGATAAGCAGCACTGTGCAAATATGCTTATGTACTTGTGTACTGTAGTACAGTGACTAATAGTGCAGATATGCTGATGCACATGTCCAATAAATATTAACCAAAAAGCTGTGCAAAGTGTTGTAAACCAATGCAGTGACAGACAATAATTAACTCTGGTCCCTAAGGGGAAGATGATTGGGTAATTGGACATGGCTTTCCACCTGATTTCTTATTAGGTGTTATTCTGTTGGCAGATTTATCATTTCTATGCTAGACCTCTTTCTCTGTTGTGTCTGTGTCCACTTAAATACTCCACTTTGTTTGCTATATCAGTGTTTCTGAAAATTCCATGCTGTTGATGGCTCCAGTGCAGCAGCATGGGTAATGGTCAACGGTCTTTAGCGCAGATACACTCTCATGCTCAGCCAAGCACAGGTCAAGCACAGAGCAGTGCAGCTGTGAAAATTGGAGGGAGGATAGCTTCTTTGTTTAAAATTGGGGTAATTCTGGTCTTGTAAAGATGAATTGGATTTATTGATTTTTCTGCTGTTAAATACACCTACATATTTTCTGCTGAGTTTAACGCTTGAATCCCTTTTGTATCACAACGAATACTGACGATGAAAATGCTGGTGTAGTAAAGAAAATGTATATATAAAATATACTAATTATAAAAAATGTATTTTAATTTTTTCTATTCCTTTGAGTATTGCTAATAAAACTAATCTGAGAAATGTTTTGTGTTTTCATGTGAAGGGCACAGAGTTCATGGACAACTTGGCCAAATGTTTGCGCTACTACGTTGCAGACAGACTGAGCAATGATCCTGGATGGCGGAATGTCACAGTAGGTCATACAGCGCTTTTTGTATTCAGGCTTTAATACTATGCTTTTAGCTCCTGTTTTTATAACATGCATTTTATATAAGCCTTTATACATTCTTCTACAGAATTAAATGAAAGATTTGGCAGTCATGTGCGTGGGCTAAACTGGATTCCATTGATTTTCAGGTCTTTCTCTCTGATGCTAGTGTTCCCGGAGAAGGTGAACATAAGATCATGGATTTCATCAGGAGACAGCGAGGTATTTTTTATATATATATATATGTGTATGTATGTATGTATGTATGTATGTTTTTTATACGTAACCATGGTCATTCTGGGAAGATCAGTAACGGAATGTAATGGACCCCCCAAGCAAACACTTCTGTCCCATAATGCACCTTGTAGCAGAAGGGGAGGGGCTTGAACCAGACAACAGGCGGAGTTGACATGGCTGCCGTTTAGTTGTTAATGAACTGTACTTTAAATAAAAAAAAATATTACAGGTAGCATGGCAAATCAGTTAAGGTTGTACTGATTGCATTTTAAAAGTTGTTTCTTAGTAAATGGTAAAACTCTTGCACATAAAGCCACTTAACATATCCTCTACATTGTAATTTCTTATAACTGTTTATAGTAAACATTCCCTGTAGTTTTGCTTTGCTGTGTTGTTCATTCAAGCTTTAGTCAAATATTGTTGTTTTTTTCCCTTCTCTCTTTGCTCAGGTCAGCCCAATCATGACCCTAATACACACCACTGTCTCTGTGGTGCTGATGGTAAGTGACTGTTAATTCATTTGTTTTATTCCTTTAACTATAACATTTGTCAGAGCTTTAGCTCTATACAGTCATGCATTGAACCAAAGCTGTGTCTGTGCCTGTTATACTGGACAGAAATGGCTGTAATAAGCTTGTTGGCGCTTGAGAGGACTGAACCATCTAGTAATGCTTGGAACCTTTTATGAATAGGCGCAATTAGCAGGCATGCAATATAACTACAAGGACTGTAGCAATCACTGGTGTATGATGCCCCTGGGGGACAAAGGAGAAAAAATATTGCTTAGTTAGGGTTGAAAGGAACTTGGGGTGTGTCTTCCTTTGAGCAGCTCTAGAGTGTCCCTGTTGCCACTGTGCAATGTAAGAACTGTATTTAGTCATGTGAAAAAATAAGTAGACCCCATGGAATTGTTGGCTTTTTTGACACATTTGGACAAGCAAACGTTTGATCATCACATCCGGGGTTTGAACAGGCCATTCCATAACCCTCCATTTTCTTTTTGAGCCCTTCCTTTGTGGATTGGCTAGTGTGCTTAGGATCATGATCCTGTTGAAAGGTCCACTTTCTGTTCAACTTCAACTTTCGGACAAGTGGCCTCACATTATCCCCAGGCACTGTTTGATATGATGCAGAATTCATAGTTGAGTCATTTGAATGAAAGCTGTTCAGTCCCTGAGGTAGTGAAGCAACCCCAAGCCATAACGTTTCCACCACCGTGCTTCACAGTTGGTATGAGGTGCTTCTCCTGAAAAGCTGTCTCTGGTCTGCTATTCCTGTGGCCAATTAACTCTATCTTTTGATAGAGTCTGTCCAGAGCACATTGCTCCAAAAGGCCTGGTCTTTGCCTATGTGCTCATTTGCCAAACTGTAGTCTTGCAAAGGCTTTTTCCTGGAACAATCCATTGCCAGACTCGTAGGCATGCACAACCTTTTTTTCTAAAGGCCTTGCAGTCTGTTTAGATCTTGGCATGGTGACTCCACACACCTCAATAGCAAAGGGAACACCAGACACTAGATATGAGAGGGGTATAAATAACCAGTTCCACCTGCACTCCCTAAGCAGGTTCTAATCAACGGCACCCAATTTTGAACACCTGACTTCTAATTTTATGGATTTGAAAGTGTGATAAATGTAGGGGTGTACTTACTTTTTTGTGATCTGTTTTTTTAATTATTATTTTATTTTATCTTTTATTTTTTTTATTGTAATTTAATTTAAATTGTGAAAATTACTTCAAAATGTCAAATTTGTGTCCTTTGCTAGTATATCACCTTTATTAATAGGCACTGTTTCAAAGAGGATCAAAGGTTTGCTTTTCCAAATGGGTCACAAAAAAAGCCAACAATTACCATGGGGTGTACTTATTTTTTCATATGACTGTATTACGTGCATTTGTGACCCATAATTAGGATCAGTGAATTGGTTTTATATACAGTAAATTGAGTAATAGGATAAAGTTGCAGTTAAATGGATCCAGCCATCTTTGTGTATGCCCTGATTCAGTCCACACTGAATTTGACTGAACAAAAGACTAAATGTGGAAGAAATTAATTTAGCCAATCAGTCAGGGTCTTCATGAAGGGGAGGATTTTAATTTCATGATAACCAAACCCACAGAGAAGAAAAGTAATTGAAATGGCGAAACTACTGGCAAGCAGAGGCATGTACTCTGTCAGCGTACAGTGACACAATTTGCAAACCTGGACTTTTACCATTGCTTTTAAGTGCTTTGTTTATTTTTTCCTCTCTGGGTATCTTCCTAATTTTGCCTTGGCAATTTTTGCATATAACTTTATAACTTTCAGCTTTGTGTTTTGTTTGTGTTTTTTTTTTTTTTTGTTTTTTGTTTTTGTTTTTTTTAATAAGCTGAATCTTCTTGTCACTAGCTGATCTTATTATGTTGGGTCTGGCAACACACGAGCCCAACTTCACCATCATCCGAGAAGAATTCAAGCCTAACAAACCCAGACCATGTGCACTGTGTGGACAGATTGGACATGAAATTAAAGAGTGCCAGGGTGTGGCCAGGGAGAAGAAAGGAGAGGTAATACAATAAATAAGTCTCTGTACTTCAAAAGCGGTCATTTATTCAAATAATCTGGTGACTTTATTAAATCTGTCTCCCCCAGCATGATGAGTTTGCTGACACAGTGCCAGTATCCGAGCAGGAGTTTATCTTCATTCGTTTGTGCGTACTACGTGAGGTACGTATCCATCTCCACCACACACACACACACACACACACACACACACACACACAGAGAGAAGATTACACAGCATGAGCAGTGCAGCTTCAGACAATGTTGCTCATTTCTCCTTGAGCCGTTATCACTGCTGTGGTTGAAGGTTGTTGTTTCTCTGCAGTATCTGGAGCGAGAGTTAACCATGGCCAGCCTGCCTTTCCCCTTTAACTTCGAGAGGAGTGTTGATGACTGGGTTTTCATGTGCTTCTTTGTGGGAAATGATTTTCTGCCCCATTTGCCCTCTCTAGAAATCAGGTACATCAAGACAACCTTTCTATCAACCTTTTTATTTATTTATTTATTTATTTATTACACTAGTATTAAGAAATAAGGTGGGATTCACTATATTTTCCAGATTTGTTAATGTGCAGAATGCAATTTCTGTCATCTTAAGGGAAAATATACAGTATGCATCACCTAATTTTTTATGTACATAATGTTTTACACCATAAATGTTTGAGCCCCAAAACAGGCTCATTTTTTCACAATTAATCTTTTAGTAACAAACACTCCTTTTGCTAACAATGACGATCACTAGTGGCTTGTGGCAACTGCTGGAACTGAAAAGTCTGGAGAATTTGGTGAAATCGGTTATTTCTTATCAGGTTTTATATAGTTGTTATATAAATGCACTCCCATTGGAGAGCATTATCTAGAAGACGTCTTGTATGTATTTGATGCGATTAGAACAATGCAGTTTCAGTTCTTACACCTTCCATTGTATAAGAATGTGTTGCTGCTTAATCTTCCTCAAATTCCCATCCTGATTTGCACGTGCTGCTTTCAGAGAGGGCGCCATCGACCGGCTTGTGGGTATTTACAAAGATGTTGTGCACAAGACTGGGGTAATAAATGCTTTTCCATTATATTTCAGAACCATTATCATGCCAGGCCTAATAGCCTGAGAGAGAAATGCTTTTAAACTGGTGCTTTTTCTGCAGGGATACCTCACAGAACATGGTTTTGTCAACCTGGAGCGAGTGGAGCTTATCATGCAGGCTGTGGGGGTTGCTGAGGACAACATATTCAAGAAGCGCAAAGAGGATGAGGTACAGCATTCTGCTTTGATGAAGGAAAATAATCAATGATTTCAACAGCTCATCCCCAAGTGTTTTACTCCTTGCTTAACACGGACACGTGTTCTCATGTTCTGTTTGTTTGAGTGGTTATGTGAGGGCTCACTTTTGTTTCTTGTAGGAAAATTTCAAAAGGAGATCAAAGGAAAAGAAGAAACGAATGAAGGTGAGTGGAATTAATTTTTATTTATTTATTTATTTTTATTTTTAAATATGTCACTTTTTGATACGATGCACATGTTCGTTATAGTCCTCTTAGACACAACACATGTCCAATGTAGTTTCTCTTTGATATCTCTTATGTGGTGGAATTTGCTCTTGTGTTGCCCTTGTGTTTATCATTAGTGTCTTCTTTCTACTGGTTTATTCTGTCATAAATGACCTTTTTTTTTTAATGTAGTTTTCTAAATCGGTGCCAATTTCCAAACTTTTAGTTCCAATGTCCTTCATTGCTTTTAAATTTTCCATCCTGCTGTTACTTCACTGTATTAATGTTTTAAATTAGTCATGTCCAAAGGTGTTGGCATGTTGGAGAATAATAAGAATAGAATAGTAATTTTTTTCTCCTTTGATTTAAAATCTTGGATATTTTAAAATTCACATGGAATGGTTGATTTTGTTTCTCTTTAAGTCTCTATCTTTGTATCTAAACTGTGTTTTATAGTGAGCTTAGACGTAGATATTTTCCCTTATTAATCTCAAATAGCCAAAATGAAACGGGCTACGCTCAACCCATCTCATTAAGCTATATACCCATCTCATTAAGCTTCTGTGCTAGTATCTCATATTGTACTACTAATATAATAAACACTGTATCGGCATTAGCCGGTTTAATTTCCCAAGCAGGTTTTTTGCTTGGGTCATCAATATATGAAGACCTATAAATCTTTTTCGAGTGAAAACTTCCCGCAGTTTTAACATTCTTGTGTGGTTTTTTGTATTTTATTTTTTTTATGCCCTTTTGTCATCATTATTAAAAGTTCTATCTTTGCAAAGTAATTTTATTCTGTGGTGCTTGTGTGGGTAGTGCATTCACAGAGCAAAGAGCAAGCACAAAGCCAATGTGAAGTCTATTGAATAATAAAATTCCACTCATTTTAGTGCTTTTTTTTTTTTTTTTTTTTTTTTTTTTCCAGAAAGAGGAGAAAACGGCTCAGTCTTTTGTTTCCATCAGTCTTGCTTTCATGCATTGCCTTGAGGTTCACCTCGTTAACTTTTGTTTCCCACTTGTTATCATTTCAGTGAGAATCCTGTGTGTTGGACGTTAAATCATTTGCCCGGTTTCTTACATCTTAATAGTGTTTAATGTCATTTGTAATAATCGGGATGAATGAGACTGTGTGCAGCATGATTTGCTGGAATAGCTGCTACTGCTGTCCTTAAGAGATTCAGTAGTGTATTACGCTGTGCACAAAACTGAGGCCTGTGAAGTTTTACATTAATAATGCATGGTTTGTTGGCGGCCATAAACGTTGCACATGTAATCCTTTGTTTAGTGATGGGTATATGTATAAAATCAATTGCTTCTGCCCATTTTTTTAAGCATACACGATTATAACTGATTACAAAGCCCATCATTTAACTGGATAGCAGGGAAAGTTGCACTGAGCCCAACAGAGCTGGTGTTTATAATTGTGTGTGTGTGTGTGTGTGTGTGTGTGTGTGTGTGTGTTAGGCAGAACGGGGTCCGGCATTTGTCACAGGAGGTCAGTTTGCCCCTCGTGCATTGGGAGGACGAGACCGACCGATGCCTGTACACAACGCTCGCCATACGGCCTATGATATGAGGATGCAGGGCAGTAACTACCAGCAGAACAAAGTACGTCCGTGAGCTCACACTGGAGCTACTTTACAGTGCAGGTTTCCATTCACACTCCGTTGTGCGTACATCAAACTAGTGGTGACCTCCTGAATTATTTTAAACCCTGGTTTGTCATTTTAAATCTGTATTATTAATTTATCATGTTGGGTATTTTTTTCCATTTTTATTGGTTGCCCTTCTCTTCCCCCCTCACCAAACCTGCAGGATGCTGCCAGTTCTTTAAAAGCCATGTTGAGAAATGGTGGAAAGGCAAGTATAAACAAATTTTTCCTTTTTATCTGCAGGATTAATTTTGTCCAGCTGTTAGTGAAAGGTGTCTCTCAAATTTATTTAGTCTATAATTACAATTATCCTGTTACATGCAGTTTATTATCTAATCTTTTAGACGGTGCAATATATTTGTAACTATGAAACAACTGTGTTTTTCCAATAATTCAAATCGGCATCAACATGCATCTTGATCTTTTAACACTACTCAACATCACATAGCTAAAGACGTTTTGCTGTTAATTTCGCCTCAGGATCCTGCAGGGCCGAGCGACAGTACAGACCTGCACGGTTTAAAGAGGAAAGCAGAAGACAGCGACAGCGAGCCAGAGCCTGAAGATAACGTCAGGTGATGATCTGATTGGAGCCCACCATTACAACTCATTAATCCCCCTCGTTCTCCCCCTCCTGCTCAACTCTGGTTGTGGCCTCTTCTATAAGTGCCAGTGATTAATATGGAAAGGGGAATATGCGCTGAATATTCCTTTGTGATGCACTTGTCAAAACTGTTAAATCCGTTGGGCTAAATTGGTATTCATAGCAGTATTTCTTGCCCCACTGGGGACGCGTTGAGGATCGACTCGACAGATGCCGCTCATCCTTGATTACATGAGTGGAGCGCTGCTGCATTTCTAGAGTCCACCAAATTTGTGTTCCTGGGCCAGCAGAAATATTTATGAGGGTGCGAATATGCATGAAAGAAGCATGATGTGTTTTGACGCACAAAACCAGCCCAGCTGAGTTAATGAAAATAAATTAATTCAGTTTTGTCCCCAATATAATTATTCTATTGATCATTGACTTGGTTTTGAGCCTGGTTTCTTTGCGTGTGGGTTGTGTAGCTGTTTAATTTTGTCGTGTTTGTTAGGTTGTGGGAGGCAGGATGGAAGCAGCGGTATTACAAAACCAAATTTGACGTGGATGAGACTGATGATGAATTTCGTAAAAAGGTGGTCAAGGCTTATGTGGAGGGCCTTTGCTGGGTTCTTAGATACTACTACCAGGTAGGTGACAGAATATGAACCCTCTATGATGAATACTGCTCTAACCCTTGTCTTGCTTGCTGCACTTCCATTAATCGCCATACAAATTTTCTTTAAAAAACATTTTGCAGAGTGCAGGGGAAAAAAAATAACGACGCATCATGTACAAGTTTCTTTATACCCAAGTGTAACTGTAACTGTGCTGTAACTCAGATCATTGGTTTATATTAATGCACACCTACGTCATCACTTGAAAGTAATATCATGACCATCTTTGGTACTGCTGTCAATAACAACCTCGCTGGCCACTGTAGATTGTAGGTAGCGGTGTGCTTTGTGTAAGTGGGTGGTAATGGGAGTGTGGATTCAAGGAGGAAAAATTGGTGCAACTATGTTTTTACTTTGACATAGTAAATGAGTGCTCCAGTCTTGACTAATATTGACTAATGCACTTTTAATGCTGAAATGGAGCTGTGCAATGACAAATATAATATAAAATAATAATGTGATAAATTGGTAAAATAAGATCAGGTATACAATTTTGTTTTAATACTCTGATTCCAAGTATCTCTTTTGATGTTAGTTTCTTCCTGTTTTGTGTTTTTTAAAATTGCTAAGTTATGATTTTGTAAAAATATATTTAAGAATTATTTTCAGTGTGTAGAGAATGACTTTTTTCCAAAACAAAATGCAGCTCTATTTTGTTAGCAGTTTTAGCAAACCTGCATACTGCAATGCATATCATGCATCATAGAAATGTCTAAGTATTGTGATGAGATATCAGAGATTTGTCCCTCGCCTCGCCAGCCACTTTTATAAAGCAGCGTTCGTCTTGAACTATCCTGGTGTGACCATGGAAGTTTCAATGATATTGGTACCAAGGTTACAATACTGGTGATGTACCACATTTATTATAAGACAGGAGTTAAATGCCAGCTGTATGCATTATATAATTATGACCTGGAGAAGTCCCACCTACAGGGCTAATAATGCATGCAGTGGACAGAAAATTGCCAACCTGATGCTCTATTTCATCCCTCTTTGTTTGATTTAATAAATAAACAAGCTATCACTGTATTGTACCATGAGACGACATTTGTTTCCCATTAATATCGAGGCATACATTGCCTCCAATCTGTCTGTTCACCTCTTATCATATTATAATGCCTTTTCTGTTTGCCTTGTCCTTCAAAGACGGTATAATGTATGCCGTTATAAATGCAGGTCTTGATCTTTAGCTGTAAATTGAATAATTATTTGCGTGCCATCTCCAGCAGATCCTGGTTTGATTAGGATTCTGGCTGAGGGATTTATGTGCAGTAAATAGGAGCTCATGTACATGCTCTGGCTTGTTTGCCTCCACATGCTTCACTCCCATGAGTCTGACTGAATAGATTTATTTCGAGCTCTCACAATTGCCGGAGATGCTTCTGCTGCCCTCTGTCACACATTCATGCTTTTGTTACAGGATCTCACACGAGACGCACACACACATGCGCGCACACACACAAGACACACAGAGAACCGAAAGGTGTATGAAGGACATTTTGAGGAGTAAATATAGGGTAAATATTCACATGGCTTATTTTTAACCTTGCAAACGTGGGGGTTTAGGAGGTTGTATACTTGAGAACCATGAGTTCATTGGTACTTCACGTGATGATAAATTATGCATAGAAACAAAATCACAATGAGTTTTAGGATGTGCAGCAGTGTAAGAATTTTATTTTGTCTGCCGCTGAGAGCAAATCGGCAGACAATTCCAGATTGCAGTCTTATACCTTCTGTAATATGACCAGTGAAAATAAACCTAGGTAATACATTATGGCTAAATTAATGTTGGTAAAGCTTTCGGTATAACCTGTTGGAAAAGAGATATAGCACCTTTTTCTTTATGATGATGCTCCAAGAAACACACTTCTTCCGATTCTTCTACTGAAACCAAACGCAGAACAATAAGACTGAGACCATGCTTAAAACCACTGGTCAGAAAAGCAATGCTTCCAACAGGTTTATCTTGGAGTACCATGCACAGGTCTAGCTTACAGACATGTTATAGTCGTGTGACTTCTTAATAATGAAGTATAGCTTAGAACAGGCACTTATAATAAAGGTAAAAAAAAGTTTGTATTAGGGATGTGACTGTGAAAATTTTCACACTGGTCAATCAAGGCATGACAGACAGGTTCATTATTATTCTTAATGGAAAAACACAACTGCAAAATAGTACAGTGGCAAACTCACTTATCTTGATCATAGAACTTTTTAAACCAAATTTTCCACCATCATCTTGTCAGTCGGCTCGCCTCACTCTCGTCACGTGATAAATGAAGTTTGACTCCTGCTGTTCTTCACTGCGACTCTGTTCAATTCAGCATGAACCGAAGGAATCGAACGCTTTCGGTTTTTAATCATTGCGTCCGCTTTCTAACTGAACTAAATGATTTTCATTACTATGAAAAGGCAAACCGTCAGGGGGAGGCTTTGCTGTGGTGGGCAAGTGATGTAATCAGTGTGCGGCGCTAACACCGTGAACACAAACTATCGCCGCAAGCCTTGTTTGTATTAAAATGAGGTTAATGTAGGTTTTGTGTGACCACCATGCGTACATTGTAAGACCCTCCCAGTCCTGTGATTTATACATGGATCACGTCGATGCAAATCAATTGCAATTTAGACGTTCTCCGGTTAAATTTACTTATGGCTGGTGTCAAACATTTTGCCCCAACTGAATTGTACTTTGTCGGACACCACGGAAACAAACATTTCTAGGCATACAAACACACTAACTGAATATTTTGTGTGTTTTCAAAATAAACTTTATGCATAGTTTTTTAACCTCCTGACTCTTTTACAGGGCTGTGCGTCCTGGAAGTGGTACTTTCCGTTCCACTATGCGCCGTTTGCATCCGACTTCAAAGACATCAAGGACATGTTCACAGATTTCGAAAAAGGCACCAAGCCAGTAGGTGGAACTGGAAAACATGTAGTTTTTACTGTGCCTTTTGTCAAAATATGAATGTGCTTCAGTAAATCCCTGTCGAGTCACGTCTGCCTGATGGGATACTAAAAACAAAAAAGCTACAATAACGGTTTTGTGCACGGCTACATTTTTGCTTTTCAGTTCAAACCTCTAGAGCAGCTGATGGGAGTGTTTCCTGCTGCCAGTGGGAACTTCCTGCCTCCGACATGGCGGGAACTGATGTCAGACCCGGTGAGGCCACTTTAAATATAATGCTTATATAGTTTCATGATGTCATGTAAAACACTGAAGCTGTTCAGTGTTGTAGCTTTTTGTATGGACTTTAAGCATTGTGTAATCTGTGTTTAAACAGGACTCCCCCATCATCGACTTCTATCCTGAAGACTTTGCGATTGATTTGAATGGAAAGAAGTTCGCCTGGCAGGGTAAGCACAGTTTCATACACAATCCACTGTTGTCTCTCCAAATTATTTTGTTTAAAATTATTTATTTATTTAAACCATGCTGTTGATGATGCTCTTGTTATTAAAGGTGTTGCTTTGTTGCCATTTGTTGATGAGCGCAGGCTGCGGGCAGCCTTGGAAAAGGTCTATCCTGACTTAACTCCAGATGAAGGTGAATGTTGAGACTTTCATTTTCAGTAGTAAAGCCAAGCATTGTGATTTCAGGGGTGCACAAATCATGAATTCTTTAACTAGTCCGAGTTAAGGTTCCCATGTTTTGGATGCCCTGAAAACCTGATTAACAAGGCTTAAAAAAGGTCACTAATGCAATGTAACAAATGATTGTGAGCTAGTTAAGTAAGTAATACAGACCAAGACAAGTACATCAATTCTCACTTGGGGGAGGAGTCATTGGGTTAAACTGATCTTATAGAACGATTTTCATCCAATAGTCAGATGGATTTTTTTCTTTCTTTCTTTCTTTCTTTCTTTCTTTTATATATAAACAGCTAGTAACCTGGTCCCCTAATCTTTTTCATGCTTCTGATTTGTCTGTCCATGGTGTTTAGTCATAAACTTATTGCTTGTTTTGGACTTGTGGTTGAAAATTATAAAGAATTGAATTGCTTAAGAAAAGTGATTTTTAAAATGCGATGGACTCCTTTTGTGTCAATCGAGCACGAGTTATTCATGCATGTTGATGCACCTGACAATTGTGACCAGGTCTCGGTTGCAAATGGAAATTCATGGTCACTAGCTCTCACTTGAATAAAAGGTTACATTTATGATCTAATAAATCAGGAAATCTAAATTGTATTTACCTAATGTGCTCTTGTTTCCCTTTCAGTCAGAAGGAATAGTTTGGGCAGCGATGTGGTTTTTGTCTCGAAATCCCACCCTCTGTGTGACTTCATCAAGGAACTCTATAGATCAGAATCTTACGAGGTATGAAATGTTCTCTGTCGACCAAAATCTGAACTAAAACTAACAGTCTTAAGAATGAATGTACAATGGAAAATTTTCCTGAAGGGGTGGAGGCTCCATGAAAATCTTGAAAGCCAGTACAAAACCATTCCGTCATGTCTGTGGAAGCTGTATACCTGTGGTGGCCCTTCGATCATTTAGGCTTTATATCACTTTCAATCCTGAACCCATGTTTGTCTGAACCTTCACTCAGGGCACTGGGATTCCTCCAGAGCTGTGCTTTGGGATCCAAGGTGCATTATCACTTGATGAAGATCCTATTCTACCAGATAAGTAAGGAACAGGTGCTTTATCCTCAATTCAACACTTCCTTTTTTTTTTTTGTTTTTGTTTTGCTATTATCTATGGACTCTTAATCTGAGCAATGTGCATCAAATCTAATAATTTTTTTTCTGTTGTCTTTTCTCAGACCTGTAGAATCTCCGATCCCTATGCTGAGGGATATTCCATGCAGCAGTGCAGTTCTGTAAGCTGTGCTTTTCTTCCTTTCTCTTTATTTATTTATTTATTTATTTATTTATTTATTGAAAAATAAATAAATCTGCTAGACTGCACTCACCTAAACACATATTAAGCGTTTTTATCCGTCCAGATGTTCAGTTGCATTTTTACCGTATCCAATCAAATGTGAAACTAGCTCCTTAAAGTATTCCGTCACATTTGTGCAATTTTACTCTTGTACCAAATGATCTAAGGCACATTTGTGGTCCAAATTTTACTTGCTTCTATGAAATTCCCCCCCCCTGATGATTACTGCTTCTTTGTGAACGTCTAATGTTTAGTTGTTCGTTACCTATTCTTTTCACACCACAAGGGACCCCCTGTAAACTACATTAACCTCTTCGCCAAATGATAGCAAAGTGTGCATTAAAAATCACTGGGTCCACTGGTGGTCCTAGGGCCCTAAGTGACCCCTTTTTGTTTATTAAAAAAAAAAAAAAAAAAGGCCCTCACAAACTCAGTCCTATCCACACCGCTCGTCTTGCATAGAATAATTTCCAGATTGCACTCAAACTATCCGTCGTGATTTAGCTGTTTTAATCCGCTGAATTGAATTGGTTGGAATGAAAGTCACAGCCACATCAGCTTTGAATATGATGTGTACGTGAGTAAGATTGAACACCCCAGGTCTAAAATGTGCAATTTATCTGAATGACTTGTCAGTTTTCGTCTATTGTTAAGGATTGCAAACCAATAAGTCTAATCTTTCATGTTCTTTCCTAGGGAATTCAAGTTTAAAAGGGGGAAAAAAAAAATTGTGCACTGATTCCACAGATCTAATCAAGTGTTTGTTTTTCAGAATTAAGTTCAAGGATCCACAGTATGAAGACAATTATGTGTTCAAAGCAGTCATCCTTCCTGGGGCAAAGTATGTACAGACTCCCTCATCTTTAATTAGAAACTATGAAAACTTGCCTAAAATTACTGCAATCTAGACCATCTCTTCCTTATTGAAACTAGATGGTGGTGATTTATGTAAAGTCAGTTTTTGTATTAATCTTATAGTAGTTGTATTTAATATTGTGTTACACTCAACTATATTAATGGATTATTAGCCCAATTCTGTACATCATTATGAATTTGTACCATATTTCTACCAGGCTATTGAGTGGTTGTTGCAGATAGCAAACCAAAAATGGCTGGCTGTTTTTGAGTAAGGTAATTACACAACCCCCCTGTCCTTTTGGTAAATATCTTTGCTTACAGGATTCCCCAAAAAGTGTTGAAGCCTGGTGACTGGGAGAGGTCTAATAGACAACCATGGAGACCCCAACTGGGCTTTAATCACAACCGCCAGCAAATGCACCTGGACCAGTCTGCCTTCAGGACGCTGGGGTAGGTGTCGGGCTCTACAACATATTTCATAACTTGTTTGTTTATAAATCCCTATATGTAAGGAATAAAGCAGGGTGGTCATAGGAAAATCATTTTCAATAACAGCACGGCTCTGATGGCAATGCTGGCTTTAATTTGTAATTCAAACTTATTCAAATAACTGTTTCTATAGTAACCACTCATTCACAGGGACTTGTGATTTTGGAAGATGGCCTACATAATCAAAGTCTGATAAACAGGTTTTTCAAAATGTTATGTAACATGGTTGATATGGTGACGTTTTCTGTTATGAAACTAACATTTATGGAGAACTTTTGTGTGTTTTCCGGTTTCTTTAACTTTAAGGGGGGGGAGATGCTTTTAACTATGCAACTGTTTATATATTTGCTAAACAAATATAACTGGAGCTAACTAGAATTAACTCTTGGAGGTGCTACAACACATAATATAAACGGTTAATAAGCATATTGTATTTATTAATAAAAGTTGTATTTGTTGTCAGTATTGCTGTGGTCTAAGAGGAGTAAGCAGACATGCTGTTATAAGAAAATAAGTCTGCTTCTCATAGGCCACATCACACCACTCTGTTCTGTGCACATTATTCCTTACATACCACAATAATTTGCCAGCAGTAACCTTTTTTTTATTAATTAAGTTTAGACAGAACTTCAGTATTGCGGAGAACCCCAAAGCCCACAACAAAGACTTACTCGTGGGGGGGAAAATTTACTTGTCTCTAACTTGCTGTATGCTTTCACTGGAGACGCCTTCAAAAATATGTTCAACGTCTCAACTTCTTAACCATATCAAAAGTTACTTTATTAAATAAATAAATGCACTTACAGTTCTCCGTACAAGTCTCTGTGAATGAATTGTTACTATATAAATGTTAACATATTGGAGTGAGTGCGATAATGTAAACCTGTGATTTGCCTTGTAGCTGCACTTAGTCTTCGTGCACTTCGCTCTGTATAAAAATTAATAGCAAATGAAAAATTCACATTTTGCGACCATGGCTTTTTAATGAAATCGTAGCAATAGTGGTATACCGGTAGCAGACTGATGTGTAGGGGTTTGGTAGTTGGTGGTCATGTTTGCATTCATATGTAGAGGAGGAGCATTTGATTTAAGGTTGATTATTGGTTCAGAGCTGTTTGACAGAGTCATTTCCGTGGCAATAGAACAAGGTCTTTTACGCTGGTAAAGCATGATCGTTGTCAGGTTCAGCACTGTTTCAGAGAAAACTAGAACAGCTGCTTAAAAACTTAACTGAACATCTGGCAGATTCATCAGGCCTGGGTGTGAAATGATGAATTATGCATCACTTCATGCAGCCGTGGTTTGGGCAGGTTTTTTGCTCGCCTAAGCCTTAATCTCTTAATGAAGGCAGTCGTTGGGTTTGATTAGACCAAGCAAACAGGTGCTCAGACTTTTATAGTGGAACAAGGAGCCAGAGTTTTAATTCCTGATGGGAGTTTGCGTTTGGAAGGTCACGTATGCATGCTTGTTGAGCTGTTGTTTTTTTTGTTGTTTGTTTTTTCCCTATCAGCCATCATATCAGCAGTCCTCAACAAGGTGGTCAACATGGCCCCAGGCCCCCTCGAGTCGCACCAACCATGGGCGGGCAATACAGCAATGCCCCGCCCCCCAGTACATATCACCAAGGGAACTATCGTCCACCTCTTCGAGACCACCAGCGTGAGTTACACACACTTTCTCTTCACATGGAACAGTATATTTAGGTCACATTCTTAAGTCAAAATGCTGTATATGTAATTGCTTTAATGTTAAAATAATAGGCCAAAAACAGTATGGCCCTAAATATCTGCATAAATATGACCTAAAATATCATCAGATTTTCACACTAGTCCTAAAAGTAGATGGAGAACCAAATTAAACAAATGAGACAAAAGTATTATACTTGGTCATTTATTGAGGAAAATGATCCAATATGACACATCTGTGAGTGGCAAAATTGTGTGAACCTCTTGGATTAGCAGTTAATTTGAATGTGAAATTAGTCAGGTGTTTTCAATCAATGGGATGACAGTTGGGTGTCAGTGAGCAAAATGTGCAGTGGGTCCCCAGGACCAGGATTGAAAACCCCTGGTATAGTCAATTGCCTAATACCTCATACAGCATCCTTCAAGTGAAATTTAAGTATTATAATTATTATTTATTATTATATAGGTTAACGTGGCCGATGGGGTATTGTAATGATCGCATCCTTGTGTTGTGATTCTGTTCACATAATGTTCTACTGTTACATAACTCTGAATTCTGAGTAGTACTTGGTCGTAGTGTCTGAGAAATTGCCACAATGTCCAAGCGTGCCGTTAAGTCACCTGGCTTTGTCCCAGAGGAAGCAGAGTGTGACTCGAGCACAGAAACGGGCACCGCTCTGTTCGCTTCTCTGTGCTCACTTTGATGTATGATTTGCAAGTTGATGAATAATCTCATCTGGTGGCTGATCTATTCTGTGCAAGCCGAGGTCATCCTTCTAGCACTTAATGCAAATGTAGTCATGTTGAGTTGAAGGTGTATATAGAGGCCTACGTCTTTCCTTGACCTTTTATTTCTGCTTCTCGTCACTAACTACTGAATGCACCATCCACCACATTTTATTATGGCATAGCAGTTGAAGGGGCTCCTGTTAATTTTTTTTGGGTGTGTATCTGATGCAGGGAATGGTTGGATTTGTTGGAAGTGATATGGCAGTTTGATTTACCTATTTAAAGTAGCACTATTCTAAATTTTGTGAATTAACAAGTTGTACGTTTGTACAACGCAATGGATGTGCGCATGATATAAAATATAAAAACAATGCCATGCAAAACCTCACAACTCGGATACTAGTATCTTAGGTGGAAATAAAGACATGATCAGGAGAGGTTGAGGACTATGGTTACACAGAATTGTCCCCATATGAGTGTTGATTTATTTTTATTAGTTGTCATTAATGCATTTAACGTTTAAATAACTGGCTTGTCTGTCTTAACCCCCCCCCCCCCCCATTTATTTATTTATTATTCTATCCCCCTCCCCACAGGAGCATCAGATTTTACACATTCAAAATGTGGATTATTTTCAGATACCAAACAGAGGCTTTTAAGTATGTGTTTCTCTCAAGCCTTGACCTCCAACTTAATTCTTAGGTCAGGGCTTTAAGCTTCCTCACTTCTGAGAGCAGCCATTATCTTTACGTGAACCATCGTTGCATACAGCGGGTGTGTGGGGGATGCGCTGGCTCTGATGGAGCATGTTTGAGTAGTGGCATGAGAGCGGTAAAAACCTAGTTAACGTTCCCTTTTCACTGGACCATCACCTCCTGTGGAGCCTGCTCAATGTAAAGTTTGAGACGGATCGCTGGCGTTTACTGACTTTAATTGAAGCAGCTGTTGGTAAAGTTGCGAATTAGTCAGTAGATTCAGTCATGAGCTGATAATGTTCTGCTAATATTAGCATTATTTATTGTTACTGTGTTGAATATTTTTCATAAATCTTTTTCACCTTATAAAAGCAAAGACAGTTGATGTATAGGGTTTTTTTTATTTTAATTATTGGATTATAAAGCTGATGCAAATTTCTAACATCAGGGTGCAGGGCATTTTCCTCAATGATTTCTTGAGGAATTTCCCTGAGATGCTTTTTAAACAGTATTAAAGGAGTTCACACCGATGCTGTACACTTATCGTCTGCTTTTCTGAATATTTCATTCCAAGTCATCAGTTTGAGAAAATAAATAAATAAATAAATGTCCTTTTTTGTGAAAATGTTAGTTTTCTAATGGAAGAAATTATGTTGACACAATTATATTTTTGTCTACAACACTGATTTCAATCATTTAGTTCAGATCAGAAGGTTTTTAAGAAAAACATTTGTCAAGTCTCTCTCTCTCTCTCTCTCTCTCTCTCTCTCTCTCTCTCTCTCTCTCTCTCTCTCTCTCTCAATAAATAAATAAATAAATATAAAATGTGTGTACGTCTCCACCATTACTCTCAATAACAAGTAGATGATCACATATGTCTCTTCGTTCAGTATCTCCATATCTATTCCATCATCTCATTATCTATGACTAGGTGAGAATGGGGCATCCCCATGTATTGTGGGAAATAAATGACCAGTTTAGATGAGCTCTCTTCACTTCACTGCTTCTGTTGATGAGCATTCCTGTCCCTTTCAATGAATCAGCAGTCAGACCCTGAGAAATGTGAAACTTTTATACGGTGTACAACTGAGACTAGAACTGGTCTTTCCATCATGTGGGTCTAATTAAAAACCAGGCAGTATGTCAGTATTTACAAGATATGCATTGGGACAGTGTAATCCCTGTGTTAAGTTAATGAGAAGACAGTTTACAGAGGATTGCTGGTGTAATCCTATTTGTCACCTGGTGTTCAGATCCTTTCTGCTCCTCTGTCCTAAGACTAGTCTGGGTTTATTATGGATGAATTGATTATAACGCTGTCTTTAGGATGTATATAGAGCTCTGCTGAGTGGGGGGGGGCAAGATAATTGGGCTAAAAGTGGGTGGTCCCTTTTGTTTTTCCTCTTTCTGGTCAGTGTGTATATATATGAAGCCGTGAGAATTGAATGCCACCTTTGCTGTAGTCTTAACTACTTGAATCCAGAATAGCAACTGGTCCATTTGCAGGTGTAACTGATTACGACAAACATGGAAAACATTCCTTTTTTTTTTTCCTCCCCCTAGAGCAGATTGGAACCCGTTTGTAAATGACAGCTGAAGTTTCTCCCCCCCCCCCCCCCCCCAATCTCAGCCACTCACCACTATAAAACAAACAAGTCTGAGCTCTGCAGCTGGTTATTGCCTTGGCAACGGGAGATTGGGTCGAAGCCACTCGCTACTTTTTTTTTTTCTTTTTTTTTTTTTTTCTTTTTTTTTGAAAGTGTGCCTTTGTCGAGGGGTTTGCCTCGCTGGAACTAGAGCACTTGAGCCCGGCACAATGTCGCCAGATGAATGCTTAGTTCATTTTGTAGGGGAAGAAATGCAAATGCATAACAGCCCGCCCCCCCTCCCTTCCAGGTACTGCTGTCATTCGAATTGCTCCTGCTTAATTGCATCACTGAAACTGTTTTGCTTTCATTATTCTGATTGCAACAAGTAAATCTGAAATTAACTGATTTAAAGCCCCATTCAGATTCAGTATAACAGATTATTTCTTACACACCATTATATAGGAAACCATTGTTCATGACTTCATAAAAATAATATACATTTTTCTTCCTTAATAGATTCCAGGCAGCAGGGATTTCCGAGAAATATACCACCATCTCATCCACCGCAGTACCCACAGTAAGTCTCCAGCTTTATCCAACCTCTGCGTTTCATATTCACCATACTGAATGTAATATCTATACATCTTGCTCTTATATATGCAGTAACGCTGCATGAATTGATCAGAATGTCATGAGAAAGGACGTTTTCTGATTTCTTTTGAATATAGAAATCCTTTTTTTCCTGGAATTACTTAGTCTCTTTCTCCCTTTCGCTTCCTCTGTGGGAGGGCTTAGGATGGAATTGGTTATTTTGCACAGGCTAAACAAATTTTCTCCTGAAGAGGTTTGCAGGACTTAATGAGGCAGCACTAATTCTGTTGGTCCAATATCGCCTCGGAGGCTGGGCCGCTGCGGTCACACAGACCAGCCATTGATTCTGGCTCCAGACCTCTTCAGGCACTAATCAGCTTCTTTTGGGTTCAACTTTTTAGTCCTACCAAGCCTATTGTAGGCCTGTGTCACCTTAGGTCAGTAGTTATTAGTGGCGACTGTGCGCATTTCCTTTAAGCACTCAGGACAGACACGAATGAAATGCATAAAGGAACCTGGAGGAGGGATTATGGATTCCACAGTTGTTTGCTAAGGCAGGCATTGGGAAGGCTGTGACATGTTTGAGTAATGAGGGATGGTTAGGATTCCGCTTTTCTTTTTCTCCTCTCTATCTTATAGAGCCTGGATTAGAGGTAGTACGGGTGTCCTGCTTTATGGATTGCCACATGTTGCAGATTTGCTATTCATAGAAACGAACAGTTTTGAGCTCAGTAGGAAACGACCAGAAAGTAACTGGGGAATAACCCGAATCGGGGGGTTGTGTTTTTTTTTTTTTTGTTGTTTTTTGTTTTTTTTTTAAATTGCCTAGATTTTATTTTATATTTTTCCCCTCCATCACCATGTTGTTCATCCATACAGAAACATTTTTAATAAATATTAATAAATACTTCGTCACAATGCAGTGCCAATTTCCTGTCTATAAACATATGACTTTTGAAACGTCACCATGCACGTCATGTTCCTTTCTCCCTCCTCCCCCTACTGACAGCGATCATCGAACAAAAAAATTATCTTGATTTACTTGGAAATGTGACCTTAGAGCAGACCAATTAAATGTGTTAAAGTGAATTTTTTTTGGCTAGTTTATTGGTATGTGTCTGGGCTTTGTAGTCCTTCTGCCAGTATAGCTGGTCAGCATGTAGGACCCTTACAGTAAGAAAACGCTCATTCTGTTAAAGCTGTGCTGAAGACTGAACAAGCTGAGCCTTTTTAATATCCTTTTGGATGTTCCTAAATTTGATTGTATTTTATTTATTATTTTTTAAACCTTTTTTTTTTAATCATTTACTGGTGTATCTGCTATATGGTACTGATCACTTTTGATATTCCCATTAGTCTCATGTTCAAACACAAAACATGACAGGATTTTGGTGAACAATAGTGTGTAAGAATGATTCCCCCCCTAATAATTTCCTATCAGGTTGTTTAAGATCTAAAACCAGTTTTTCCACAGTTCCCCAATTCTGTTCAGGTTCTCACTAGAGCCTTTGGCTAGTTGGCAATCATATTTATTGCAGACACGATCGGTTAACTTGCATGTCTGTTAGCATAGGACTAATGATATAACGGATTAGAACCAACTGTCAATGTCAAACACAGCAAAAACCAGGAACAGTATTCCAAATGATTTTATAGAAATGCCCCACCAGACCAATTCTTTAACGCATTCTTTATTTAAAGCTATGTGAGAACTGACCTTGTTACTGATGCATTACTGCAAGCCTGTTTTTTTTTTTTAATTGCCTTTAACATTTTAACAAATTTTAAATGTCAAACCAACAGAATATTTTGTCATGTTGCATCCCAAAGCTAAACTTTTTTTTAACTCTGGGGAACTCATCATTTCGTAGTGGTGCAAAAGACACTGTGTAGTACAACTTCGATTACAGCTTGGAGATTTTACAATATACCTGAAAACAATTTGAAAAAGAAATGCTCCTATCCGTGTGTGTGTATTGCAGTTTTGCAACATGTTAATGTTTCAGTTTTAAAGGGGAAAAAAAAACAAAACCTTCAGGCCCAGTATCAAAAAACTCTTATTAACTTAGCATTCCAGCATCCACAAAAACTTTAGAATATGCAATCCCAGTGGCTCCTGAAGGCTTAAAACGTGAGTCTTCACAGCACGTGACAAGGAGGACTCCCTTGTGCAAACCAAACGTCAGCCTATTAATTGTATGTTGCATGCCACCTGAATTCATTGCAACCTTCAGCTTTTTCTGTATAAAATTTGTTAATATGAAGATGAGATTTGGGGCAGGGTTTGTAACTCTTTATCTTCATTACACCCGCAATACATTTCATGACCCTTCAGGTGCTTGTTGTGTTTAGCAATGCAGTCAGGAGATATATGTATCTGGTGTAAAAACATTTACAATGCGTTTGTTTAGAGATGGTGCGATACTACACTTTTCCGATACCAATACTGAATTTTTACTTTTTATATATATATATATATATATATATATATATATATATATATATATTATTATTTATTTATTTATTTTTTTCCTTAAAAAAAAAAAAACTGCTAGGCTTTTAAAATGACTTAACTGTAGCACTTCAGTTAATATATATGTACAAAAAAAATAACTTGCACAAAACTGTAGCTTTTTTTTTTTTTATTCAGTTAAACCCTTACACCAAAAAATCATGTAGACTACAAATATAATAAAGTATCAATATAATGAAATCAATCTCAACAAAAAGTGCAATCAAGTTTTAAAAATTTGTTGCTGATGGGGTGTTGGTGCCATCTCTTGTTAAGTATTTTTGTACACTAAAATTTTTTGCTTTAATTTTATTTATCTGACACTTAATAGCAAATTTAAATATTTTGGTGCAAATCATGAATCATAAAAATGCATTTAATATAATACTTTTGCCACATCACTCACTTTTATGGTCAGGCTACATCAGAATATTCAGTATAACTATCTTTAGTTAAGCCTGGATTATCTTTACTGTAGTCACGTCTTTGTTTGTGAGGGATGTATATTTCTTCATGTTTCTTCATCTAGACTTGTGCACGGTGCTCATGGATGGGATCGTGCGATGCAGACTCAAGTCTCTGCATATCAGCAGAACATTCAGAGAGGTCGTGGAGGAGCAGGTGGCTTTCAGCAGCACGTGCAACGCCCGGATGATCGCCGACCACAGGAGGTACGCGTGTATTTATTTGGTTCTTGTGGTCAATAGTAGTCTTGGTCTTTCTTTTTGAACTACAAATGTGCTAGAAGTTTCAAGTTGAATGTGCAACTCCTTAAATTCCAGCACCTAAACAGACCTGGAAGAATTGAAGTGATTTTGCTAATTAGATTTCTTGCTTCCCTCCAGGGTTATAATTCGAGGAGTTACGGCCTGCCTCCACCCGCAAGGCGCTACAACTGGAACTGAATCATTAGCCCTATTTAAAGTAGATCTCGGTGTCTCCTTCATTGTTCTCGAAACCTAACTTGTTTTTTTTTGTGGGCTGTTAATTTGTTTTTAAAAAAAAAAAAAAAAAAAAGGAAAAAACTGGTTTTAGTCAGTATAACAGTTTTTATGAACTGATTTTGTAATTCTTGTTAAATTTAAGAAATACACAAGAATCAAATAGTCGTTGTGTGTGGTGGTGTTTTTTGTTTTGTTTGTTGTTTTTTTGTTTTGTTTTTTTTTCCCCTCCCCCCTCAAACAAATATATTTCGGATCAGATTGAATATTTTCAACTGAAGCCAGTTAGCATGTAAAAAATGTGCTCAGTTTGGGTTTTTCCAGTGTATTCATCCAGAGCTAAATATTCATAGTTTCAACATAATAGATGACTTATGAATGTAGATCTGTGAGTAAAAACATTGTCTTAAATGAGAATAGAATAATTAGGTTAATGGACAGCAGTCTTGATCTGAATTCGGAAGTGTTTCCATATTCGGCTGCTGAAATCACTTAATTCTGCTTAAGTTCAACAACTGACTTCATAGTTTCCTCCCTGTTTGGTGGAAATCATTTTTTTAAATATGGTTTTTAAATTTTTATAGTTTTGTGTATCACAATGCCCCCACATATGTAATGTCTAATATCTAGTCAAAAATAAATCACCTCATCGGAGTTGGTTTTTGTTTTGGTAGATAAGGTTTAGCTTATATACACCTGATGGGATAGCAGCTGTTTAAATGTTTTGGGTTTTTTTTTTTTTTTTTTTTTTAAATAAAATAGTGGTATGGTGGATTGTCAGAAAACCTATGTATTTAATTATTTGAATTTAAAAAAAAATTGTGCAATTTCTGTAATATTGTGCTAAATGCCTACAGCTGTTCAGCCTGGTCACCAAGACTGGACTAAAGAAATTTACAATTCGATCATAAAATATTTTCAGGTTTTTCCTCATCACAGTTTTGGCTATAGGGTTTTTTATTATTATTTTTTTTTTATCTGCTTATATGGAAATTAAATATAAACATGGGAATTTTCTGCCTTTTTAATTGTTAGACAACCTGAGGGAGAGAAAGGACTAAAGAAGCAGCAATGCACATTTTATCAACCACTTTTTAAACATAAATCCAGCGTGTAACAAATCGGACTCCCTTAATGGTGCAATATGAACATTTATTGAAACCCGTACTATAAATCTCCAACTAAATAAATTTTCCAAAATAATGGATTAATGTCCCATTGCCTTGCAGTAAAGCTGCAAATTATTCAGAATGGTTTCATTTGTTAAATTTAGTTCTTAGTTGTTGCAGAAGACTTTTTTTTTCCCCCTTAAATTATAAAACGTTTCCATATGAACAGCATAAAATCTCGCGGTGTCATTTGTGTCCCTTATACTTTGCATCAAGTTTATCTAAAAAGTTGAAAAGTATCTTACAAAAAGCTTCATGAACAGTAATGAAGGGAAAGTGATGTGGACAGTGATTAGCCTTTTTTTTCCCCCGGATGTCCATCCACACCACTACCAGTCCGACCGTCAGGTTTAATTTCTGGATGGATATATAATCTAATAAAATCCCCACATTTGTACATGTTGAAATGCGCGTCTCTTTCTGTCCAGTTATTTTAGATTGTTTTTGGAGTCTTTAGAGGCCGTTTCTGCGTCCGGTTCTGGTTCACACAAAACGCTTATTCGTCTACCAAGTTCTGCCGTACAGAAGGTTCGAGCCCGCCATGTTGTACTCCAGGAGGGCGGAGTCCAGGTGAGACAGGCCGCTGAGGTGAGCGCTGTGCAGCGCGGGCGGACTCGGTGCCATGTCCTCAAGCTCATCCGCTGCGGACGTTAAAGACTCCACTGTTTGGCTTCGCTGCTGTAGCGGAACCGCAGCCATGGCAACGTTTTGTCCGGAAGTCTGTGTGTCGGATCCGTTCTGACAGGGTTTGCCGTCTTTGACGAGCACAGGTACGGTCACGCGCCTCGGTGAATGCTGCTGCTGTTGGCACGCGTCCCCGGCGTCCTGCTGTAGCTGAGGCTCGCGCGTTGCTTTGTCTTTGGCCTGCCGTTTCATTTTGTAGCGGTGGTTCTGAAACCAGATCTTCACCTGGTTCGGCGTCAGGTGGATCAGGCTGGCCAGGTGCTCGCGCTCCGGAGCAGACAGGTAGCGCTGCTGCTTGAACCTACGCTCGAGCTCATACACCTGCGCCTGGGAGAAGAGCACGCGACGCTTCCTGCGCGGAGCCGCGTGCAGAGTCACCATGGACTTGGCGTCCATTCCCGCGAGCGCGCCCATATTCATGTTCATAGTAGTGGAGGAACCCATGAACCTAGGAACTTCAAAAGAGACAGATTATTATTATTATTAGTAGTAGTAGTAGTAGTAGTAGTAGTAGGCTATTATTACAACAGGAATAAACTAAGACTCGTTTTAAACGGATTCATTACAAAATTTTAAAGTGCATTTATCAGTCAACATTTGATTACATAAAATTTGTTAAAATACTAATTTTAAAACCGTGTCCATGTATATATAATACAGAGAGAAAAAATATTTCATATATATATATATATATATATATATATATATATATATATAATGTGTGTGTGTGTGTGTGTGTGTGTGTGTGTGTCTATATATAGCCTACATACAATTGTCTCTTTTTCCCCCCTCATTAGTCTAAAAATATAAGTGTGATGCGTAACCCAGTTATTCCTTCATATATTATGTAAAGCTCGTTGCACGTTCTCCGTGTAAGATTGTTTTATAGCTAGACAACTGAAAATACTATGGGTAAGTTGCGCGTGTGTGTACAATTTGTTCTAACCAGGGTTAATAAAATTGAGAAGAAAACGACTAGAAGATATGCCATTCAGTTTAAATAGTGACAGATTTAGCTTGCATCTCAGTTTTGCACCACAATGAACAGAAACCGTTAAGAATTCCCCGTTTGTTTGTTTGATTCCTAGTTGTGTATGATCTAATACAGGGAGGAGAATGGATATAGGCCATAATTAATACCGTTGTTATGCACAGGCCTACTGAACACTAAAATAAAACCTGCAGTCACAAATGTCACATTTTAGTTATTAAGTAGCCTATGTATATAAATAAATAAAATTTGAATTTAAAATATTCAGCTTATTAAGTTTGATGTCATTAAAAATTAACAAATTATAGCCTAATAATTAGAAATTTTGTATTATTTACACAGGTTGTTTGTAATAAACGCCTATAAATAAAATGCATGTCTCGGGTGAAGAGAATTTTTTGTTGGCCCATTTTTAGAAATATTTACTTTTTTGCTTTACAGATTTAAGCAGTTTAGAGTGTCTAGGTGTTTCTACTGTAAGTATTCATTATCTTTTCTTGCAATAGTCTATTTTTAAAAAAAAACCAGAAAAAAAAAAAAACAATATGCCGTTATATGTAAGAATGCTTCACGCTGGATGGCTTTTCTTTCCTATTAAAAAGTAATGATAAGATGAGTTTTGGATGAACTCACGTGCTGCGTAACGCGGTTCCGGGTTTGCTCCGTACCAAGCCGCAGTGGCAGCGCCGCTCCTCACGCTCTCTTGGTAAGTGGGCAGCTCCGCCACGCCGCCGAGGCTCCCGTTACAGTATCCCGCCACGGCCGCGTGTGAGAACTGTGACATGCCGTGCGGCACGTGATAAGCTCCGTGGCTCACTCCGTGCTGCTGTTGCTGCTGCTGCTGCTGTTGGTGGTGCTGGTGCTGATGGTGGTGCTGATGCTGATGCTGCGCGCTCTGCACAGGAGGAGGAGGCTGCCGGTAAGCGCCCTCCATGCACGCAAACTTCTTAAAGCAGCTCTCCTCCAGCGGGCTCAGGATGTCGCTCACGGAGAAAGGCGTGGAGTGTTTCGGGCTCAGGGACATGATTCAGCCCCCGCGCGCACAGAGATGAGGATGTGCTCGCGCTCCGACAGCCCGACACAACAATATAAAAGAATATAAAAGAAAATCCCCCGCAGCGATGACTGTGATGGTGTTGTGTGGTCACTCGACTGCACGGTATTAATGCTCCAAGCGCATAGACGCGCACAGGGGAAAAGCCGTCTTTATCTTACTGCTTGGTTCGTAACTGCGCGCGAGGCTTACGACAAACACGAGAGGCGGAGCAACAGGAAGTTTAAAAAAAAAAAAAAAGCGGACAAAACTACCATGGGAGCACCCCCACCCAGGGATCGAGTGCGTCCTGCTTCGTGCGTTTTATTAAATTTAGGCCACATTCATAATCGTTTACACTATAAAGTACCAAAGTTGATTATTTTACTTTGTTCTTCAGCACGCTAAAATTCTCCGGGCTGAATGAACACACTCACAGGGTTACTTTAACACTCAGCTGATAAATAGAGATGATTTCATTTCAGTTTCGTGGCTTCAAACTGAGTTTAGTCGCCTTTACATCAGTCATCAACAGGACCGACATTTATTGTTTACTCCACACAAGCAGTAGATACATTTAATAAATCATAATTTCTTAACTCCGTATTGTTTTCATGCCAACGTAAGTCCAGCAAAACCTTATCCTAACGTTTCTTTTTTGTTATTGTTTTTGTTGTTGTTGATGATGTTGCTTTTTCTTTTATACGTTTAAATCGGTGTTATAAAATGTTTTGCTTATAAATTACTGCTTAAAAAATACACTTTTCGGGTGTTAGTGCAAATTCTGTTCACTACTTCACTGAAATATAAGGAGTGGTATATATCACGAAGTTAAAACTTTTTTTTTTTTTAAATGTATTATGAATCTAGAAGATCACACAACAAACGCTTTTACGTGCTATATTGTATCCCGCTGCAATCCATGGTCAAAAATGTAATAATAATAATTCTTAACAGCGATATGTTAATTTTATTTTTTAGTTTAGTACCTACATTTTTATAAGCTATAACAATTTCATAAGTTATTAGGCTAATAAACAAATTACTGTACTGTTAGTAGTATTAATAATGCAGTTCATTCGATATTAATTTATTATTCATGATTAAATTAATGCATGTAATGTTTGGTATGTTTAGTCTAGCCTATTTGTGTAATCTTTCACGGAAGCGGAAACACTTTGGTTGTAAATCTGCTTTTGATTATACTTATAGCCTAGGCTATGGAAATGTGGGAGACTGTTCAGTGCAATGCAGGGGCGGTGCGCTCTTCTGAACACACACACACCGCATGGCGCTCAGGTCTTCACACAGAACAAAACCATGACGAATTTATCCTGTGTGATATGTGTGTGTGTGTGTGTGTGTGTGTGTGTGTGTGTGTGTGTGTGTTTGTGTGTTAGTATTATATAGCATAAGTCCACGGGAGAGGCGCAAGGTGGAACGGGAAAAAACTGACAGGTATACTCACCCCTTTTATTCATGTCTTATTAGTTATAAAGTGTTTCTTATGGAAGTGATTTGAAGTGATCTTTTTATAACCCATTCCAATAACAAGCCTTATTCCTCTAAGTCTTCAGTTTCTCAATGCATGCTAAACCTAATGTGTAATGTTTTCGAAAAAAAATGAACAGCAAAAATGACGAGGGTTAAAGAACCTGAAATAACTGGTAGTGATAGTGTTGAAGCCTTGACAGTGTTTATTGTGTCCTGCTGGATAAACTCCTGCACGTGTTAATTCAACCCTCAAAACTGTTCTGGCTGAGCTTTAATAGATTTAGCTTCATGGTTTAGCTTCTGGGGCTGATTTATCTGTGCTAGTTTTTCTTCCAACGCTTCCAAATTTTACATTTTTTGTCTACATTTATTCTCAAAATATTATTCATTCTCGTGTATTTATGTACACTCTTGGGGGAAAAAACTTTAAGGGTTGTTTCTTTGTCCTTCTGAAGGAATCCTTAAAATGTTCTAGCTGAATGTTTCTTTATTAGAAAGGGTTCTAAGTAGGAAAAAAAAACACTGAAGCCCTTGAAGTGTTATTTGCTCTAAGAGTGTATGCATGTGATTTATTTATCTGATATGTTAATATATGCGGATTATCATATTAATTGGTCATTGTAACGTCACAGCTTGATTAGTGTTATCATCGTGTGCTCCTAAAAACGACACCAAATTCTCACTAACTATAAAACATTACAGGACAGCCATGCACTGTGGAATATATTCTAGCGGAAATATATAGCCTAAATAGACGCTTAGATTAGATTCAGGGTTATCACTACAAAGTGTAAAAGTTTGCATCTGACTAGATTAATGCAATAGTAGTGAAGTGCAGAATAAGCAGATAAATAGAATGGCAAAGTTATAAATACAAACAGTAATAGGAGGTACAATGAGATAGATGTGTGTATATATAGAGTGATGAATATATGGCGTTATAAATATGAACAATATTTTTTTTAAAGTGCAACAGGTCCACTATACTGGAATTTCTCTAAATAAGGATTTCGTCTTCTAACGCACTTTACTTGATAAATAAATAAATATAGATATACAACAGGATGGATATAATTACAGATGAGTAGTTTGGGTGAAAAATAATAATATAATAATAATAATAATAATAATAAAGTCTGGGGTGAGAGGTAAAGTTCTATATATTTGGCAAGGTTTAGGGTAATGATGCTTACTTTAAAATGAAATATAAAAAAACAATATTGTTGTTAGCCTATAT
This sequence comes from Ictalurus furcatus, assembly GCF_023375685.1. NCBI lineage: Eukaryota > Metazoa > Chordata > Actinopteri > Siluriformes > Ictaluridae > Ictalurus > Ictalurus furcatus. The sequence goes on from NC_071279.1 coordinate 14,198,344, forward strand.
AAGATCTATTTTTATAAAAGAAAAGAAAAGGAAAACAGAAATGAATTTCCTTCTACAGTAAATCCGTATATGCTATAATGTGTGCTATTTAGTAATGCAGCTTTCGCTGTTGTAATGACACATGTGAAACAATCTCTTTTGTTTTAGAGGATTTCGATTTACGAAATAATAATGTTGAGCAAGACACAAATGTGTAATGTCTCTTTATCTCACGGATTAGCAACATAAACAAAACGGAGCCTCAAGAGCGTTCAACTGGGGATCTTCTTTAATTATTTACACGAACCACCTCGTTTGTTTGGGTTAATGTTAGCAGTGGGATTAGGAAATTCAGTCTTTAGTCTTTCATTACAGTTACCACGGCCTTTCGTTAGTGTGACGTCATAAGCGTAGTGTTGCATAACTTAAACGAAATCCACGATTAAAACGCCGTTTGTTTTGTTTTTTAGGGTTTAAAAATCATCTGAAAATCATGTCTTTAGTACAAAAGCGATTTTTGAAAATGAATGTTATGTTCATTACAGATTTAAAACAGATCAATTGGACTGTAGCAGATGATGAGGGTTAAACCCTGCTAGATTTCATTGTAGAGCTCCATTAGATCGTATAATTGCTGATGGATATTTGTGTCCTTGCGCTCCATACACTTCAAATGTCCTTTTTTTGCTTTTTGCTTTTTCCCCCTCCGTGTGTGTGTGTGTGTGTGTGTGTATGCATGTGTGTGTGTGTGTGTGTGTGTGTGTGTGTGTATTTGTGGTGAAAGTGCCCAGGTGGGCTTCATCTCTCTCTGATGGGGTGAAAAGGTCGAGCGCGCGCATGGCCGCCACTTCAGTGCGCTTTTCTCTTTTCCGTCCTCCTCCTTTTCTCCAGCAGTTAATGTGATTTAAGGATTGAGTCTGATGCTAATGGAAGCGCAAAAAAACCGCCCTCCCCCCCGAATTTTGGAGGTTTTTGGTCTCGGATTTTATCATCGAAATGTCAAAATATTTTGCTGATATTAATAATAACGTATAGTATCAGTTCAATATACTACATATATATAGATAGTGGAGTTACAGTATATCAGATTGCAATGATTTTATTAAAAATCCGCAAACATAATGTCCTTTTTTTATCGGGGTTACTACATTGTCTAGCTAATCTATCCAGGAATCTTAAAATCTTTTTGATTTTTTTATTTAAATGGTTTATTCTGGTCCCCTGATATTGAATTGAATTGTTTGATGTAGGCCTACTATCTTGTTAGATGTAGGCCTATTTGTGCTGTGGATATCATTTTAGAAATAAACCAATGGTCCTGTCTGCTGATTTCGATCCACTATCAAATGTGTGGCATGTAAAGAATTTAATGTAGGCCTACACGATGAAAAGTCCCCATTGTTGAAATAACAGTTATTATGTTCTCATACAGTTTCAAGTAAACACTGTAAAGAGTTTATTCAGTATTGCAGATATCAATCTAACTGTGCAGATTTTTCAAGCTCTAATGTAACACAGGCTTAATTAGACCATACAGACTTTACATCCACTAGAATCTTCCAGTCCCATCAGGATCATGCAAATTCCTAAAAAAAAAAAAAAAAAAAAAGTTTTTTGAGTGATGTTTGACTTATTTCGTATGAATAAACAAATCGCCACTTCTTTCCTATGCCATTCTTTTTCGATTTAATCACATCTTCCCCCCTTTAATGGCCACTAACCATTTTTCCTGACCTCAAGTTACAGAACTAATGAGAACCGGCCAACAGATTAACCCATAGTTCTCTATAGGACATGTGAGCACCATGTCTGCTTATCCAGCTGTTCTCATGAACTCATTTTTATAATTATTCATACAATGAAGCCTAATGAGTCGATATGGATAAAAAATAATCTAGCAATTACAATTACTATACAAGTTTAGTTTCTGAGAAATAGAACTTTTTTATGTTTTAATGTCTTATGGAAAAGTCGTATTATTAATTGTTGTACTGAATGTTTAGAATTTGCTTGACAATAAGCCATGACCCTCAAGGGTTTGACGTCCTCTTTTGTCTATTGCCAGGCTAAAGACTGAATTAATTTCTTAAAGCATTTCTAGCCTACAAAGATTCATAGCTTACATTATTACCAGTGCATAGCTTTTAGTTTAGTATAGCCTATGTTGCAAAGATAACTTAATAGACTGAATCAGTAGTATAATTAGCCTACTTAATGGGCTAGATTAAATGTTAACCACGATCTAAATGTTTTTTTTTTTTAAATCATTAAAATGTATTGTTTACATTTCTTATTAATTCTATGCTAATGAGTTATCGTTCTACGCTCACTCAGTATTCCTAAAACACAACAATTTGGACATCTTCTAATGTGCATTTAAAGAATAAAAAGAGGAATTAAAATAATAAACATTCAGTTTTTTTAAGAGCATAGCAAACATGCTTAAAATAATAACATTTATGTTTTTTGTCCATTTCATTTCTACCTGCTCTTGTTTGTCTGATTAAATGTTAATAAAGGAAACTGTTTATGACTTGATTAAAGAGCTAGTAGTAGTATTGCACCTATTATTATAAACAAAATAAAAGATCCATTTACTGTTCAGTATGTTTATTACACATTTGATCTTGATTCCCCATTTCATCACCAACCAAATCATCTATCTTCTATCTTTAATGGTGACCGGATCTTTGCTCCTATAAACCTATTATTGAATATTAAGCTACATCTTTTTTGCATTTCCTTTGCTGTTTTTTATCCTTCCTTTTTTCCTGCCTCACTCGCTAATCAATCTCCCTCTCCTATTTTCTCTCCCTCCAATTCTCTCTCCCGCTTCTGTCTCTCTTTTTCTCTGCCACTGGCCCCCATGCTGAAGGTTTAATCCTGCGTACTTGTGAAGTGCACTGGGCCAAGCAGCTGTGTTTCCCCTGAACCCACTCAGTCCTCTTTAAAGGCAGAGTTCAGACCACCTGTTTGCCCAGCAGATGACAAAAATAACTAATTCATTTATTTCAGAGGATTAGACTAAAAAAAGTCACAAAATGAAATACCACAAACAGTTTGACATACTATTTATTTTTGCTTAAGTAACTTAGAGAAGTAAACAGAAACTAAATCAGTGGTTAAGCCTCTGTCCTAGAGACTGGGACCTAACCACTGATTTAGCATTACCTTTGAATTGAAATCCCAGGATCATGACAGAGTTACTGTTTAATATTCAACTCTCTACTGCTCAGCTCTTATATTGTACTGGATTCTGCCTCAACTCAAGTAAGGAATAAAGCACGACTGGTGTGCTGTTATAGGAAAATAATCAACGACAGAATGGTGTGATGAGTCATGATGTGATGTTATACAGTTACTACACCAGTCATCCTTTTTTCAATAACTGCTCGATTTATTCCTCTTATACCACAGCAATTTGCCAATGATTAACTAAAGACACATCATAATGTTTAACTGGTCATGTTAATATAAGACCTCCTGACCATTACACAGCACTGACACTGGAGACATTTACTTACAGAAAACATCACCATATCAATGAGCATACATTTTTCTTGTTATACATCATTTTATTTGGTCTATTATTAGTCTATAATATGTAGAGTGTCCATCATATACATTCCTGTGTAACTTGTGACTACAGAAACGATAATATATTAAAATGAGCACATTAATATAAACCTGTGGTGTTAATAGTAGTACTGTTCAGCTAACTTTAATTAACCATGAACTGCAGTGTTAAATACTCAAGTAAAGAATAGCTACAACACAACAGGGTGTGTTGTTAAAGATAAAAAATACCAATGAAGTGGTGGTGTGATGCTGCCCATTTTGAAGCAGAGTTACTTTAACCACCCAAAAGTTGATTATTTTTGTATATGAGCATATCTCAAAGTGCTCCCCTTATATCACAGCAATTTGTCAACAGTGATAACTTTTACATTTAATGTTGTGGAATGTCCATGACATAAGTTCGTTCCGGTTGTCACTTGCATTCTAGCAGCTATAAACAGTAGTTCCTTCACCAGCTCTCTTTTTCTCTCTTTTTCAGGAAGTCAGGAAGATTTTCCCATCAATGTTTTGACCTATGTATTCAATAAATATATGTACAGTGCCCTCCACTAATATTGGCACCCTTGGTAAATATGAGCAGAAAAGGTTGTGAAAAATTGACTTTATTGTTTAACCTTTTGATCTTTTGTACAAAAACTCACAAAAATACTCTGCTCTCATGGATATTAAACAATTGCAAACACAACCCAGGTTTATTTAAAAATATCTTTGTTACATATAGGTGTGCAACAATTATTGGCACTCTTTTTGCTTTGTGCTACCTCCCTTTGCCAAGATAACAGCTCTGAGTCTTTTCCTATAATGCCTGATGAGGTTGGAGAATACATGGCAAGGGCTCTGAGACCGTTCCTCCATACAGAATCGCTCCAAATCCTTCACATTTTGAGGTCCACGCTGGTGGACTCTCCTCTTCAGTTCACCCCACAGGTTTTCTATGGGTTTCATGTCAGGAGACTGGGATGCCAATGGCAGGACTTTGATTTTGTGGTCAGTAAACCATTTTTGTGCTGATGTTGATGTATGTTTTGGATCATTGTCCTGCTGGAAGATCCAACCATGGCCCATTTTATGCTTTCAGGCAGCAGCAGTCAGGTTTTCATTTAACATCTGCTGATATTTGATAGAGTCCATGATGCCATGTATCCTAACAAAATGCCCAAGTGCTCTGGCAGAAAAACAGACTCAAAACATTAAAGAGCCACCACCATATTTAACCGTGGGCATGAGGTACTTTTCCATATTGGTACCTCTCTGTGTGCACCAAAATCACCTCTGGTGTTTATTGCTAAGCTCTATTTTGGTTTCACCTGACCATAGAACCCGATCCCATTTTAAGTTACAGTAGTGTATTTTTTCTTGAAACCCTTCCAAACAACTTGTGGTGATGTAGGTGACTTCGGATTGTAGTTTTGGAGAATTTCTGACCCCAAGACGCAACTAACTTCTGCAATTCTCCAGCTGTGATCCTTGGAGATTTTTTGGCCACTTGAACCGTCCTCTTCACAGTGCGTTGAGACGATATAGACACATGTCCAATTCCAGGTTGATTCATAACATTTCCAGCTGACTGGAACTTCTTAATTATTTCTTATTTACAGATTACTGTAAATTTATGTTATTTACAGATTACTGTACGTTTGTTATTTACAGGTTACTGCAAGTTTATGTTATTTACAGATTACTGTAAGTTTGTTATTTACAGATTACTGTAAATTTATGTTATTTACAGATTACTGTACATTTGTTATTTACAGATTACTGTAAGTTTGTTATTTACAGATTACTATAAATTTATGTTATTTACAGATTAATGTTTGTTATTTACAGATGAAATTTATGATAATTACAGAATAAATATTATATTATATTATAACAATATTATATTGTTATATTTTGTTATAAAGTGAGACTTTCAACATGAACTATTTTTCTATATTTTTACTTGAGAAAAAAATGCTTTTATATATGCAAATTTTGTTTAACACACGAAAATCCGTTTATATTTCCAGTATTATGTTTAATTCTTTTTACTCATTGTATTCATACACAAGGGCAATCCATTTCTTTTTAATGTGATATTTAGGGATGAAAAGTCAAAATTCATCTGTCATGCAAGTAATGAAGTAAGTAATGAAGAATCTAAAGAATCTGGATATGTTTTGAAATAATTTATGCATCACAGGGTTTAAAACACAAAAGAAACAATCACGTGTTACTTATTCAGGAAACAGCATGTTTTATGTATGTGTTTCAGCCAGAATCAATGCCATTTTATCATTTTTTTTTTTAAACAATGTCACTTGGTATAAGTCCATCATAGAGAAACCCAGGTGCTTATAACTTTTACACTTTTACACTGTATTTTCCTTGTTGCTGGGGTGGTACCATCATGTTGGTGTATCTTTCACCCAAAATCATGGATATTGTGTACCTTAAAAGGACTTATATACGTGTACTATACATTTTCGCTTTTAATAAATCTTTAAAGATGCACTATATGTGCATCTTTGCACTATACCTTTATATGCACTATTTCTTTGCACATATATGTGCATATATGCACTATACTACCCTAATTTCTCCATTTGGGGATTAATCAAATATTATCTTATCTTATTTTATGTACTACATTTAAAGACACTGAATGCACCAAAAGTACAGAAGGTGAGGCTACCACACCAGTGACAAAAAAAATGTACACTTTAGTATCCCTTTAGTATGCACTGTTTTTTTTTTATATATAAAGCTATAACCAATAAAGTAACTCTTTATAATTACATAATTTATAATTACATAATATTGCTATTATAGCTACAATTCATACAAGCCGCTAATGATATTCTTTTCCCCTTTACCTTCACATCTTCACACCTTCAGCCTTTGTGCTTTGAATAATCCGCTAATACCAAAAATCCACAAATTTGAAAAATAATGCGTTCTTTTTGTTATAAAAGTGATTAACAAATTAACGTGTAACCTTCCATGCTTTTCACGACTTTTCACGGAGTTAATGTTCTTAGAAATCGCACGCACCTGTATCTTTAGGCCCTATATGTATATAAAGTGATGTTTTATACCTGAGAAAGTCTGACTACAATTCTTAAGGGTAGAACAAACTGAATATGGAACATTGCTGCCATCGCGTGGTGAGTCTCGGTATTGCCGGATAATCCCATTCTAATTAAAAAGAAAATACAAAATTCTTTTCAGTAAAATTCCTTTTATTAAGGAATGACAGTTAAACCCACTAATCTATACTTATTTACTTATGACTCCTGTTTTTGCTTGTTAATATCATTCGACTATTCTAGCGTAAAGATTTTCCTTCCAAGTAAATGGCAAAGCACTTCTGTCGCTCTTGACAAGTCTGGATAAGACTCTCAGTGTCCTCTATCTTCTCTCTCTCTCTCTCTCTCTCTCTCTCTCTCTCTCTCTCTTTCTCTCTCTCTGTGTTCAAATGTGCTAAAGATCAGACGTTATTACGTTATTTATCATAGTCCTTCGTCTGGTCCCCCCACATGTCCTTTCAGTGGTGCAGTTAAATAGCAAAAGTGCACAACATAAATCTGTCCACACGAGGGAGCAGTTGGATAATCAGATCCTCAAAGTGTTTGCCCAAGCATGATCAATTACAACTCAGCTAAGTACACGTTTACTATGTAAACACTGCGTACTAGTTCACACACACACACACACACACAACAAACAGTATTATACTTCAGACGTGAATAATATTAATCATAAACTGTAAATAAATAATTAAATTTTAAGCTTTGGTTGTAGAAACCTCAAAAATTAGGTCAAAAATCCTGAACACAACTTAATTCCCACCACTAAACACACACATGCATATTGTGCAGATAGTGGATGTAGTGAAAGGTACCGGAAGTACACAGTTTCTAGAGGAACAGGACATTTCAGACAAATGTCCTTCGTCAGCTGTGCAAAGTTCTTCCACACTTCCACATTTATAGGCTAAGAGACTCATTGGATCCTTAACATCCCCTTCATGATGTTAAATATTAAAACAATATTCCTTAGTCGTAGTGACAGTTCTGCCCATTACGTTTTTTTTTTTTGGTAACATTTTACGGTAACAGTACATGAATAATCATGCACCAATACCTGAATTAATAATTACTTAAATATGAACTAATGATGAGTTAAGACATGTACTAATCACAAACTAATGAAGACCTAACCTTGAGGTGAGTCTTATCAATTCATGTGTGAATAACAACCACCTTAAGTAAACATGTTAGTAGGCTACATGTTTGTTAGTTAATGTATTCATTAACATGTGGGAGTAAACAAAATCAGACATGCTCTAGAAAAAAGAATATGAATTAAACCTGCATCATTTCAGATTTGCCATATGCAGCTGCGTACACAAACATCACTGGATGGTGCGGGATTACTTTCATAATTTACATTGATCCTCCTTATCGAACGTAGAAAGACGCACTAATAATAAAAAAAACACCAATAATTTCAGCTTAACTCGTTCTCCATCCAGTTCTCTTGAAATTCCCAGAGCATGTACTAATACTACAGTAAGATCTGAAGAGAAATGGATGGGGAATTATAAGTCATTATAATGAATTGTCTTATAGAGCATGTTTGATTGTTTACCCCGAAGCGTTAATTAATAAATTAACTAACAAACATGTACTAACATATACAGTCATGTGAAAAATAAGTACATCCCATGGAATTGTTGGCTTTTTTGACAAATTTGAGCAAGCAAATAGTTGACTATTTTTGAAACGGTGCCTATTAATGCAGTTGATATGCCTGAACAAAACCACAAGGAAAAAGAGCTTTTTCAATCATTTACTCAACCGAAATATCAATAGATGTTATATTCTTCTGTGGAAAAAGTAAGTACACCTTTGGCCTCAGAAGCTAGTATTTCCTGCTTTAGCAGAAATAACTTTCTGAATTTCTGAATGGCTGTTTTGCATAATTGTCCACCAGGCTTGCTGAAATTTTTAACCACTCTTCCATGCAACATTCTTTCAGTTGCAACATGTTTGAGGGCTTTCTTGCATGTATGTCCTGCCCGTGTCAAATCCCCCCACAACATTTCAATGGGATTCAAATCCGGGCTTTGACTCGGCCGTTCCATAACCCTCCATTTTCTTATTTTTGAGCCATTCCTTGGTGGATTCGCTAGTGCGCTTAGGATCATGATCCTGTTGAAAGGTCCACTTTCAGTTCAACTTCAAATTTTGGACAGGTAGCCTCACATTATTTTCAAGCGCTGTTTGATATGATGCAGCAATCATAGTTGAATCATTGAATGAAAGCTCTCCAGTCCCTGAGGTAGTGAAGCAACCCCAAATTATAACATTTCCACCACCATGCTTCACAGTTGGTATGAAGTGCTTCTCCTGAAAAGCTGTCTCTTTGTCTGCGCCAGACATATCTGCTGTTACTGTGGCCAAACAACTCTATCTTTGATTCATCTGTCCAGAGCACATTATTCCAAAAGGCCTGTTCTTTGTCTATATGCTCATTGGCAAACTGTAGTCTTGCTCTAATGTTCTTTTTAGACAGCAAAGGCTTTTTCCTGGCACGCCTTCCAAGCAGGTCAAATTTGTGCAATCTCTTTCTGATTGTAGAAGCATGCACTTTGACACCAACAGCTGCAAGACTTACTAGCAGATCCTGTGATGAATTTTGGGTGGTTCTTGGAGACTTCTTTTGGCATCAGACGGTCTGCTCTTGGCCTGAATTAGCTGGAACGGCCCGTCCTGGACAAATTGGCAGTCGTTTGAAATCTGCTCCATTCGTAGATTATTTTCCTTACGGTGGAATGATGTATTTCAAATAATTTGACCTTTTTAGATCCCTTGCCATACTCATAGGCATCCACAACCTTTTTTCTGAAGGCCTGACAGAACTCTTTAAAGCTTGGCATGATGACACCACACACCTCAATACCAAAAGGAACACCAGGCAATAGAGATGAGAAGAGTATAAATAACACAGGTTCCACTAAACAGGTTCTAATCACTGGCAAACAATCTTGAACACCTGATTAAAATTTTATGGACTTGAAGGTGTGATAAATATAGGGGTGTACTTACTTTTCCCATGTGACTGCTCTTTTTTTTTGTTTTGTGAAATTTACTACAAAATGCAATTTTATGTGTCATTTGATAGAGTGTTACACCTTTATTAATGGGCACTGTTTCAAAGAGGATCAAATGTTTACTTGTACAAATATGTAAAAAAAAAAAAAAAAAAAAAAAAACCACCAAAAAACCCCCCCCAAAAAAAAACAACAACAACAAAAAACAAAAAAAACAAACAAACAAAAAAAACAATTACCATGGGGTGTACTTATTTTTTCACATGACTGTACTTAAGGTGGCTGGTATTCATGCATGAATTCGTAAGACTCACGTCATAGGTTAGCTGCATGCATTCGTACGTTAATACATTAGTACACGATGAGTTACATCATTAGTTCACATTTAAGGACGTATTAATTCAGGTATTAGTGCATGATTATTCATGCACTGTTATTGTAAAGTATTACCCGCTTTAACTTACATGGGCCTTTCACTGAGAATGATTTTCTCTGAGAATGACACATGATGTTTTGTCAAATTTGCCTAAAATAGCTCAAAGCTATCCATGCAACTGGGACAGATTTCACATCAGGAATAGGTTCAAAACGGATTCCCATCTGAACAGAAATACAAGGGAAGTTCCCTTCTAAAGCGGCTACAGTAATATCGTGGAATATCCCGACGTGATTATTGGACCATATCAGTCCAACTGTATTTCCATCCTACAGACAGGGAAAAACTAATAAAACTCTAATAAATTATATTTTTAAGAAAAAATATCGAAAAGACTTTCCTTTAAAGCGCATTTAAAGTAAAAAGTTCTCTGAAACAACTAGCCTAATAGAGAGTGCAAACTGAATATAGCCCATTTATAATAAAGATAAAAATAGATTTGCTTCATATATCGTTGAAAAATAAAGAAATGCATTTATTTATTTATTTATTTATTTAGCTATTTTAAAATAAATAAATACATAATAAATAAATAAATAAATAAATAAATAAATACGAACCTCTAAAAATCTTTTATATGAGTATATAATATTAGTCTAATAATTTTACTTTGATAATTTTACTACATGTCTGAAAATACGCAGAGCATTTATATAAACTACAGACTAAAATAAAGGAGTAATGTCACGCCTCGGAGATCATTAGACGTCACACTTTATTTATTTTGTCTTTATTCGTTTGCTATGGCTTATATTAACCGGTCATTTAGAAACTTTACAATGTTGTTAATCGACTATGCTTATTCCACAAAGCTCTGGACAAATACCTACAGTATAATTATAGCATTAAAAACAAACGAACAAGCAAACATGAATAAACAATTAATCATCTCTGGCGGGATATTTACAGAACCTAAATATATATATATGTTTTTTTTTTCTCTATGCTACAAGAAGAAGAAGAAGAATGATAATAATAATAGATGTTATTATTATTATTATTATTATTATTATTATTATTATTATTATTATTATTATTACATTCACTCAGGTGTCGTCAAATTAATAGAACGGATAGAAAGGATTAAAATGAACGAAAGCAGCAATATGATTCATCTGCAATTTGCTACCAGCATTCGGTCTATTCTCTTTGCACATTTTCTTGAATAAAAAACACATTTATTTAAAAAAAAACATCGTAAATAAATAAATGACGGCTAACATTCGGCTTAAAAAATATGCAAAAAAATAATAATAATAATAAAAAAGTTTAAATCTTGAGGACTTATAGCTCATTTGAATGGAGGTCCATCAGTAAACATATATTCTATATTTACATAGTTTTAGTGTAAACAGTAGGCCTACTTAAATTAAATTAAATATAGCTGAATATTGAAAATTATAGGCTAATAAAAAGCGTTAACTGAGATGTTATTTGTTTATTTATTTGTTTGTTTTCTGTGTAGTTCCACTTGCTGTCAGAAGGAGGCAGGAATCTGACAACTAAAAAACTTAATTATATCTTTACAAATTTTTACATATTTCTGCTTCGCTTTCCGTACAGGAAAATCATCACAATGTGTTTAAACTTCACTTCCATTTTAAGCAATTAACACTGGACCTTTTTTTATTATTATTTTTACAGCAGTATTATTCCTGAACTACGCATGTGCACACTGCACTCATGTTCTCACACTAAAGCTCTTACCACGAATGCGCGGCAGGTTTTCAGGTTGCGCATGCGTGGTTTATGTGAGCATGGCTTCTACATTAACTCACTGCTTTACAGAGTTAATGTACAGTCTGATTAGACTAAAAACAAAAACTCAGAGCACGTAGATAGGTTAGATCTTACAGATAATATTTGTACAGATTCAAAGCTTTTTGTTCTTGGGTAAAACTGTTATTAACAAATTTAATTAACATTTTCAACACAACAATGTTTTCTCATAAATAAGAAGATACCTTCTCTGAAAGAAGAAGAAGAAGGTCATCACTTACAAATGATGCCTAATGACCAATGTCTGTGCTTCCCTTTTTTCTTTGGGGAAAAATCTTTTGAGCTGGTAAATACCCAGTGTTTTTTTTTTCTTGTGGTTGCTGCTGCATTAACCTATGTTTTTGGAGCAGCGTGAGTGCAAAAGGAAGTGTGATGAAGAGTTTAAACTAAAGGGAGGAGTTTAATCCACGCAAACACACACCGGCCGTTGTGCTGGGAGAAGTGTGCAGCTCTTCAGTACTCTCATTAACGTTCCAGTGGAAAGTGGAGGTCAGATTTAAACGGGAGACAAGAAGAAGCTGCTTTTCCAATGTGGACAAGGTCAGAGTAAAGAGTGAACACCGTAAAGTCTCTGCAAATGGGTAAGTGCATTTTATAGCCTATTCCTTTTAAAACGTGGATTTGAAAATAAAAACAATCACAAAATAGATACATTATGTTTTATCTTAGACTGTTATGTCTTTACTCTGTGTTAACTCTGACTTTTTATCTTAGACTAGCTATATTAGTTTATACCTAAACATGCTAACATTTTAGTCTTTTTTTTCTTATACATGTATTTCTCCAGACAAATGAAAATAACTCTACAACAACTGACTTATTTTAATATGTTAAAGTGGAAGTTTTTGTGCTGTGTAGTCTTAAATAAAATAAATAAATAAATAAAACATGATATCTTGTAAATAAATGATGGCTTCAGTTTTTTTCATGTGATGTTAATATGGAGATTAATAGATTAGTGCATAGTATTAAATCTTTATAGTTATTCTACTAATCTACAAATGCATAGAACCTGTAGTATAGTAGGCATTAAATTATTTATACTAGGCCTATACTAGTATAGTAAATTAATGTTCTAGTAATCGATAATATATAAGTTGATGGCTGCATTTCTATATTAAGCGTTAAGCCTATGTGGATTATTATTATTATTATTATTATTATTATTATTATTATTATTATTATTATTACAGAGCAGCCGTCGTACGGAGAGGTGAATCAGCTGGGCGGCGTGTTTGTGAACGGGAGGCCTCTTCCCAACGCCATCCGCGTGCGTATCGTGGAGCTCGCGCAGCTCGGTATTCGCCCGTGCGACATCAGCCGCCAGCTGCGCGTCTCTCACGGCTGCGTGAGCAAGATCTTAGCGCGCTACCACGAGACTGGCTCAGTCCTGCCGGGAGCCATCGGCGGCAGCAAGCCGCGCGTGACCACACCCAACGTGGTGAAAAGCATACGGGAGTATAAACGCGCGGACCCGGGCATGTTCGCGTGGGAGATTCGGGACCGGCTGCTGGCCGACGCTGTGTGCGACAAATACAACGTGCCGTCGGTGAGCTCCATCAGTCGCATTTTGAGGAATAAGATTGGGAATCTGTCGCAGCCCGGACAGCACGAGACCGGCTGCAGCATTAAACCTCCCGCCCCGCCGATTCCTTACAGTCCGATGTGTGCTTACTCATACCCCAACGCCATCTCACCTACCAGCGCAAAACTCGGCGGCCCTCCTGGCGTCGGGGTCGGTCTGTCCCGGGCCTGGCCTTCGGTGCACACCGTCAGCAACATTTTAGGCATACGAGCTTTCATGGACCCCTCAGGTAAGTTAACCAACCACTTTAGCTATTTGTTTCTTCTTCTCCTATTTTTTTTTATTTTTATTATTTATTTATTTTTTAAAGCAGGTAATAAACCCTGAGACCAGAATCACATTTACATTAAGACAAATAGACGAAAGCAAAATGCAGAAAATCTAAGGATACAAAAAAAAAAAAAAACTATCTAAAAAAATACAAAATGACAAACAAATTAAAAAATGCACAGGAAATACAAAACTAATGCAAAAAAAAAGTAGCCTAAAGGAAAATATAAAACATGAAGTACAAAATAAAACGCATGCATAAACAAACATAATAATGAATTTGTGATTCCCAACAATAAAATGTGCAAATATGAAATAAATATCAAATGTTCATTGATACATTTTCACAAAAATATAAACATTCTTCTTCTTCTTCTTCTTCTTCTTCTTCTTCTTCTTCTTCTTCTTCTTCTTCTTCCGCTTCTTTTTCTTCTTCTTCTTCTTCTTCTTCTTCTTCTTATTATTATTATTATTATTATTATGGGGGTGTTATTGGGGACTGTGTCATAGCAAATATCGTACAGTATAGAACAGGTATGGACAGTAAGATGGTGTGTTAATGTAATATGGAACAGTGAGCAAATGAACATGGCCAGGTAATATGGTATAAAGCGGGAATTGATAATGTGTACTTCGTGCCATACTGTACACTGCGGAAAGTGGGACAGTGGCATGGATAATAACAGGAGCACTGTGTAGCTAATATTGGAGAGTGTGTTAGGTGATCACTGACAGTGTAATAGGTATTAGGGAAAGCGTGTTAGGTGTCTCAGCCTAATCCACAGTGTGTTAGTGTGGTAGGGAAGTAATAGGAAACAGTGTGTTAGGTAGATGGTACAGTGTATTACAGTGAGACTGGGTTAAGAATTTGACAGCATGTTAAAATAGATAGTAAGGTAATATAGAACATTAACTACGATCATTCTGTACAAGTAATTAATTAATATAGTAATTAAAATAAATATAACTAATAAAAGTGTGTGTGTGTGTGTGTGTGTGTGTGTGTGTGTGTGTGTGTGTGTGGTGCCTTGCAATAGATTAGTGCTGTATTCGCTCCTCATGCACAGTGCTCCCGGGATAGGCTCCGGAGCCAAAGCGACCCTCACTGCAGATGAATTAATAGACGTTAGTTCTCTTTGGGACAGTGTGTTAGGTAGCACAGGACACTGTGTTAATTAATTAAGGGGGGGGGGGGGTTGGGGGACATTTTACTTTGTTATTATTTATTTGTTTTTTCCCCATCTGGGCCTAGACTAGCCTGGTTACCTTGCTTTCTATGGTTAATAAAAGAAAACATTGGTGTGCAAGCGTGAAAGAAAATGTAAGGGAATAAAAGGCTCCTGATTTTATCTGATATTAAATAATAGTCCACATCAGTTCATACTTAAACGGTTTCAGTCTTTAGGCTTATCTCATCATCATAGTAATCAATAAAGGATTCATGGAATTGTTTCCTTATGATAAACAGAATTTATTTGTCGTTTAGTTTCTTATTTTTATTTTATTTTTTATTTTTTTGCAATTTATGCAGTAATCGGTGGGATTAATGTAATAACTGTAATAAATTGTAATGTAAATAATACAGTTAATTCGAGTAACCATAACTATTAAAATCCTGTGTTGACAGTGATATTATTTACAGTAGCTAATAGTGGTGTTATTATTATTATTATTATTATTATTATTATGATTATTATTATTATTTACAAAAATAACAATAATACCAATAATCTTAGTTGAACAAACAACAAATAAATATTATGTTGGCCCATATATTTATTTATTACAAATGAATGGGGGGGGGGGGGGGGGGGGGTCATTTATAGTAGCCTCAATAACCATTAGATGATACATTTGAATGGCTTTCATTAGTCTTATGAATGACTTTATAGGCTATATTATGAATAACATCATAGCGCTTTGATTACTGTTTTTCTTATAACTGTAGTCTATATTCATATATATATTTAATAACATATATATATATATATATATATATATATATATATATATATATATATATATATAATAACATATATTTCCTTTTCACTTTTTAAATTCACATTTTTATTTTCATTTTCATTTTCATTTTCATTGCCATTTCAACAGTAGGCCTGTATATGAATTCATTTTTATTCGTATTGCAGGCTGCATATTATTTCAATTAAAGCGTGCTTCCTGGTCATTATTTAAATTAAAGCGTTTTCTGATTCTCTCTATAGCCATCGCTGGACCGGATGGATATCAGCAGAAAATGGAGGAGTGGCCATGTGTGAACAGAACTTCATTTCCCTCCCATGCGGTTAATGGCATTGACAGATCACATATAGACACCGATATTAAATACAATCAGGTAATTAATGCATTTAACTATGTATTCTATCTATTTTCTCCGTTTGATTGACCCGTTAAGTAGCAAATCAATCCACATTTATGCAAATCTCACGACAAATTTGTACGAATAACGAGCTATCTATACTCTTAGGAAAAAATTATTGAACACAGAATAGTGATTGTAAAACCCTGTAACTGAACGTATTCGTGTAGAAATATAACTTCCCAATGAGAAAGAGCTCCAGATAGAAGCGTTTTAGAAAGCTACAAGAACAACCTTTTTATCTACGAGTGTAGCGATAATCCTGACACTGAACCTTAACCGTAAAGTGGTATAAAATGGGTGGTATGAAAATTCTAAACATAAAAAGTAATAAATAAGTAAATAAATAAATAAATAAGCGCAAACGGTAAAAATGTTTTCTGCTGCTCTATCTGGTAAAAGTATGCCTTCAGTCTAACCTTGAAATTTGTTCTTCTAACCCGCTTATATTCTGGGAATTGGTTTTGTTGAGAACAAAATTCTATCACCTGCTGAATTTTCCCATAATTGATGGAACAAAAATTAGGCCACATCCAAGAGCATAAAGTGAGATGTAGACATGACAACCACACGCTATGATGAACACTGTATTGTATATTTGGCTCAGCACTTGTACATGTCATGACAGTCTTGGTGTTAATTAATCACAAATGTCAAGTAGCGTAGGTGTTGACTCAGTAAATGTTAATCCAGTACCATGAACATTCATCCAGATCCAGATTTATGGTTTGTGGTGTAAAATTAAAATGATATATTTGCTTAATTTTTGATTATTTGAATAGGTGATTTGGTCGTTATTGTTGATGTGTAGTAGTGATAAATCAAGGCTTGATTAGTGGAAAACCCGGATGATTGCTAATCTACAGTAGACTTGTTTAAAAGATAAGCGCGTGCCCTCTCTCTACACATTCCTAGATCTAGCTTTCCCTTCACCCAACTGGATGCATTGAAAGTAGTGTAGTGTGTTAGTATTTGTAGTTTTTAACCCGTTATTCATTTTACCTTCTTACCTACATTCATGATCACTTATAGACCCTTTTTGTTTTAAGTTTCTAAGCTCAAACTAATGGTGTATTCGTATCTCTGACAGTCTCCCTCGAGTCTTAGCGGATATATGCCCCCCTGCCCCTATTCTTCCCCCAGTCAATGCGGGGTGTACGGGGGAAACTATGGGCATCACTGGCAGCCTCAGGGAACAGGCCTGGCGCATAACGACTCACACCTTCACACTGCCATGAACTTCAAATCACCATCAGATGGTGAGGTCTTATACTTACTGGCTTGTTTGGATCATATGCACGACTGTTCAGCATTTACTTCTAAATGTGCTTTTAATGTTGATGGATAATGCCTCCTAGGGTTAATTCAGCATGAGAATCCTGCGCGTGCATGCCACACCTAATGCTACTTGCTTTTAAGATGGCTGCATGTTGTCAAAAAAAAAAAAAAAAGAAAAAAAAAAACATTGCTAAAAATATTGTTAGCTCAGTGTGTGTTCGGTTTAGATAAACAGGGATGAAATGAACGACATATTTATTTCTCTAAACCTCCCCCTCTTTTGATTTTCAGTGGCAGACAGAAAACCTCCCAGTCCTCTGATTAAGCAGCAGCAGCAGCATGAGGCACTGAGCAGCGTTCACAGCCTGGTCTTACCCACCTCAGCCTCATAAACACGGACAAAAGCCCAAACAGTACAAATAATGTTTATAAATGTTCAGTGAAACTCTAAAATTGGTAAAAACAAACACAAGCGCAGGTTTATATATCACTTTTAATAACACCGGTGACAGCAAAAGCCAATGCGCGCAATCCACTTCTCCTGAAATGACATAAGCGCTCCATGGCACTGGTCACCTCCCTCATTTAAATTGGTATTACAGGAAAAAAAATAACAAGCTTGTACATTATTTAAGTGGTATTCATTTAAGCAAGTTAAAATATATTGCGACTATCGAATGTTTTGGGAAAATACCAAAATGCGTTATTTGATAGCTCTTTACTTCGGTTTATCTTAATGTTTAAGATTGCCTTACTTGAGAAATTTGTGGGACGCAACAAAACATTAGCAAACTGGGTATTTGTCTACAGTATTCAATTGAGCTAGATGCTAGTAGTTATTAATCCCAAAGCTTTCAATAAGGGCTACAATATGCGTGAATAGACTACACTATTTGTTTTGCCCTGTAATAGAAGTCTGACGTTTCATCGTCTCTCTGTTGTCGGATGCATGCCGTGTGTTCTGGTGTGTACCAGAAGTATAGGCTAATTGCTGTATTGTGGTCATGTCTGTCAAACCCTCTGGAGACGCTGCATTATTTACACGGTTGTCAAACTGGGCTCCAACCAACTGGTATTGTTTCCAAATAACACTGGGATTGCAACAAGTCAACAATAACCCTGTAGCTATACTTTAAATTGCTTTTATTGAATATGATTCATGATGTCTTCAGTTTTTACTACCAAACGTGACGTAGTCTGTGGATGATATTGAATTGGTGAGGATTTCAAACATTTGACTCAATTTAACATGGCAACCCTGACTTCCATCAGAGGGAAATTTCCGGATACCATCAAAAAGTGGATTATTATACTAGTCTCACTTTACTGGTATAAGTTTGAAATGGTTAAAATCGGTAATTAATTTAATTTTCATAGCTGTATCTGTGGACCACAGGTGATTTCTGCAATATTTGCGGTCAGTTGTTTGTTGTTTTTTTTGGACGTTGTAATGACATTTAATTTTATAATAACGTTAATTAAAATAAATGATAAACATAAAAACAATGAAATTGGTGTTAATTAATTTGGTAAATTTATGATAGTCTATGTCTAGAGAATTCGTTTTTTTTTCTTGAATTTTATTTTATTTTAAGTATACAATTAAACATAATTATACCTACCTAATGTTAATAATTGTAAGCAGAATTAAGAAATGTATTAAATGTGAATTTGTTTGTTATTGTGATTTCCACAACGAAATCCTAGTTATATTATTTATAGTCAAAATTCATCTGTGTCTAATAAACGCATGTTCAAATGAAATGTGTGTGTGTGTGTGTGTGTGTGTGTGTGTGTGTGTGTGTCTGTGTGTGTGTGTGTTTCATTCAGAAATATAACAATAAATATTTAAGTTGATAAAAATAAGAACATTTGAACAAAATATTAAGATTTGATACCTTCCTTTTTCATGTGCATGATTAAATTTATCATGATCAAAATGATCACTCAATATATACTTTGATTTGAGGGATAAATAAATATTTTTAATATATTTTCAAATATATTAATATATTTGAGAACAGACAGAACAAAATTAATGAATGTAGTAATATAAATTCTATAATCATCATCATCATCATCATCATCATCAGTTTCATATTTTATTTGTTTGTTTCTTTGCCTTGTTTATTCGCATGTTTGCAGTGAAATGGATTATATCAAAGGCTTTTAATAATCGGGTTTTTTTATATTGTCCAACTCGTTTATGCAAGTAGTTAACTACTTTACTAGTTTATCTGAATGTGGAAAATTTGGAAATTCATGCCGTTCTGGTATCGATGATCTTCCCAAATGCAGCTTTTATATCGCTTTTCGGAAACTCTGCATCTCTTCGATCTGACTTTATGTTTAAATAAGAATCAGTTGTTCCACAAACAGCCATGCAAGTGCTTTTACACACAGAGAGGAATGAGGGGAAAGGAGGCTTTAATAGTGAGAGCACACGCACATAAACAGGCACGCTAGCGCGCGCTCACACGCACTCGCATACTGTGCGGTAATTCACAGGGAAAACATAGGCTACATAGAGAGAGACAGTGTAGGTAGGCTTTATTTAGCAAGTATGATAAGAAGCCTTTAATTCGGCTTAAACGTCGACTATAATCTTGGTAAAACACTTGGTACAATACATTCCTAGCAGAACATTTTCCATATTGTTAAATTCAGAAGAGCTAAACATAAATAGAACGATTTGTAATTTAGAATGAATATTAATTAGTTAATATAATTTTACAAATATAACAGTATTCAATATATAAATATTCTGACATTTATACATTTATACGTAGAAAAACATTAAAAAAACATTTTGTACAGTAAAGCGAATAAAGTGTAGAGAACAAAATATATGTACTGTATGTGCAATATGCAATGCAATATATGTGACATTGAAATACTTGTAGGTGATATTTCCCTTGCTAGGTATAATCTTTAGACTAAACATTATAACCATTAGTCAAACTACACAGGACTAGCAACAGTTCATATATCATAACATGACATGAAAAACACTTCAGACTCAGTTAGTGCGTTTGTTAAGCTGCACAGGAGGAAGTAAGTCATCAAGCTCAATTCTTCAGGCTCTCAAAGGTCAACTGTGTGTTTGTTCTGACAACTCTGGTAGCCTATATAGCTAATGGGAGGTGTAAACTGAGCCAAGAGTAAACAACTCTAACTGAACGGGGACATGCCATCACATGACAAAGAAAGCTCAGGCAAATAAATAGGACCTTTAAATACCTCTAAATAGGAAACAGCACAATGGGTTACGACCAAGGAAGATTACACTACTTTGGAGTCACAATGCAAATAACTTCTGAGCTGCTAATAATGAAGTAATACTTTATAATGTACAACCCCAATTCCGAAAAAGCTGGGATAGTATGGAAAATGCAACAAAAACAATACTACAATACAGTACTATATTGAAAACACATGAACACATTATTTGAACACATTATTTGATGTTTTACTTTGTGAATTTAATTTATTTTTGAAAATATACTCATTTCAAATCTGATGACTGCAACACACTCCAAAAAAGTTGGGACAGTCGACTGTTTACCAATGTGTAACATCACTTTTTCTTTTAATAACACTTATTGAGTGTTTGGGAGCTGAGTGAAGACACCAGTTGGTTAAGTCTAGCAAGCGGAATTCCCCCCCATTCATCCATTATGCAATTCTTCAGCTGCACAACTGTACGAGGCCTTTGTTGCCTTATCTTGCGCTTCATAATGCACCACACATTCTCCATCTGAGACAGGTCAGGACTGCAGGCAGGCCATGCTAGCACCCGCACTCTCTGCTTACGCAACCATGCCCTTGTAATCCGGGCAGAATGTGGTTTGGCATTCATTTATTTTTTCATTTATGGCATTTGGCCATATCCAGAGCGACTTACATATATCTAATTTATACAACTGAGCAGTTGAGGGTTAAGGGCCCAGCTGTGGCAGCTTGGTGGTGCTCGGATTTGAATTTATGACCTTCCAGTCCGAAGTCCAGTGTCTTAACCACTGAGTGACCACTGCCCAGGCATTGTCCTGCTCTGGATGTCCTGCTCACAGATGTGCAATTTACCCATGCAATGGGCACTGACACACCCCCATACCAATTTACCCAGATGAGGATGGGTTCCCTTCTGAGTCAGGTTC
Organism: Ictalurus furcatus; assembly: GCF_023375685.1. NCBI lineage: Eukaryota > Metazoa > Chordata > Actinopteri > Siluriformes > Ictaluridae > Ictalurus > Ictalurus furcatus. The sequence goes on from NC_071279.1 coordinate 14,219,881, forward strand.
CTCTCAAGGTTTCTTCCTCTTAAAACATCTTAGGGAGTTTTTCCTTGCCACCGTCGCCACTCAGTGGCTTGCTCAGTTGGGATAAATTCGCACCTTTAATATCTGTATACCATGTTGATATTTCTGTAAAGCTGCTTTGAGACAATGTCTATTGTAAAAAGCGCTATACAAATAAAATTGAATTGAATTGAATTGAATTGAACCATGACAGACACTGGCTTTTGCACCTGATGCTGATAACAGCTTGAATGGTCCTTTTCCTCAGTGGCCCAGAGAACATGACGGCTCTTTTGTCTAAAAACTATTTGAAATGTTGACTCTTCTGACCACAAAACATGATTCCACTGTGCTACTGTCCATCTCAGATGAGAACGAGCCCAGAGTAGTCGCACTTCTGGACAGTGTAGATGTATGGCTTCTGCTTTGCATAATAAAGCCTTAACTTGCATCTGTGGATGCAGCGGTGAATGGTGCTGACAGACAAAAGTTTACCAAAGTATTCCTGAGCCCATGTCAGGATCTCCATTACAGACTCATGACGATTTTTAAGACAGTGACATCTGAGGGATCGGAGATCACGCACATTCAGAAGTGGCTTTCGGTCTTGCCCTTTATGCACAGAGATTTGACCAGATTTCTTGAATCTTTTAATTATATTGTGCACTGTAGAAGGTGAAATGCCCAAAATCCTCCGATTTGTCTTTGGGGAATGTTGTTCTCAAAGTGTTGGATTATTCTCTGATGCATCTGTTGGCAGATTGGCGAGCCTTGACCTATCCTTGCTCTTGAAGGATTAGGCATTTTTGGAGGCTCCTTATATACTGTGATCACCTTCTTATTTCAACTTGTCACATTGCTATTAGTCGTAAATTGCCCCTGTCCCAACTTTTTTGGAACGTGTTGCATGCATCAATTTCAAAATAAATGTTTATCTTCAAAAAACTATACAGTTGATTAGGTAAAACATCAAATAACTTGTCTTTATACATTTTTCTGTTTAAATACAAGTCAAAGTACATTTACAAATCACACGTCTTTTATTAGCATTTTCCATACTGTCCCAACTTTTTTGGAATCAGGGTTGTAGTATTAAGAGATAATGTGCTACTGGTTTGTCCTGTAAATCACCCACAATGTATAAAACATTATATATTTTACAATTAGGTGTGAATAGCTATCATCGCAGCATTTGCTGCATTCTTTTAGCAATAGGGGTTGGGAGCAGGAACTGAAACACCTTTTGGAATATGTTTAGTGAACATGTGACCAACAAGTGTGATTGCATCATAACATATAATACATAGGGTTTGCCTGAATTGTTTTGTTTTTTCATGCATTTTTCATAACCTTCTAAGAGCATAGGCACGCTCTTTTTCTTGGAAGTACCATGCCTTTTTAAAAAAATATATTTTCAAAACAAGTTCTGAGCGACTTTACAAAGTAGTCAGGAGTCGCTGTCTCGACATAGCACATCATTTTTACATTTTTAAAATTATATTAATTTGATCCCGCTATGAGATGATGAGGTGTGTTACTAGTTTGTCCTTTAATTCACCCACAATGTATAAAATTCTGTATAATTTACAATTACGTGTAAAAAAAAAATATTGCTGTGGTTTTGCTGCATTGTTTTAGAAACAAGGGTTGGGAACAGGAGCTGAAACACCCTTTGGAAAATGTTTAGTGATCAACAAGTGATCAACAAATGTTATTGCCTCATAACATATAACATGTGCAGTTTGCCTGAATTGTTTTGATTTTTCACGCACTTTTCATGCATGTAACTTTCTAAGAGTGTAGGTGCGCTCCTTTACTTGGAAGTACCAGGCCATTAAAAATAAAAACATATTTTCAAAACAACATCTGAGTGACTTTACAATGTAGTCAGGAGTCGCAGTCTGGACCTGGTACATCATTTTTCTATTCTTCTATTATAATTGTCTAATTCTGCTATGTCTATTTTTTTCATACTGAGCTTGATTTAGAACAATGTACAATTTATGAATACACATAATTAATAGACACAATTTTTAAAGATCAATCTTAAAAATAAATAATAATAATAATTCGAGAAAATTTGAGGTTGAGTTCTTCTCTAGTGTGTGTTCTTACAAGATTGTCAGCCATTTACGAAATGCTAGAAAATAAAGAAGCACTTCTAATAAAACCATATTTCCATGTTTCCATACAGTTAAGTTTAGTTAGTTAATGAATAATCATAATGTACTGTATGTGGACACCTGACCATAACACCTAAATGTGGGTCTTCCCCAAACTGTTGCCACAAACTTGGAAATTCACAATTGTCTAGAATGTCTATTCTGTAGCATTAACATTTCTTTTCACTAGAACTAAGGGGCAGAGTCCAAACATGTTCTAGCATGACAATGCCCCTGTGCATAGAGCGAAGTTCCATGAAGACATGTTCTGCCACTGTTGGTGTAGATGTACCTGAGAGCCTTGACCTTAACCCCAGTGAATACCTTTGGGAAGAACTCTAACTTTGTGCCAAGTCTCACCTGACATCAGTGTATAATCTTTTGGCCTCTTGTGGCTGAATGAGCACAAATCCCCACAGCTGCAATCCAAAATCCAGTGAAAAGCCTTCCCAGAAAAGTGGAGGATTTTATAGCACAAAAGGTGACCAACTCCATATTAATGCCCATGCTTTTACAAAGGGATGTTCAGTGATTGGGTGTCCACATACTTTTGGCCATATAGTATAGCTCGAGATAATATTCGTTTAGCGTCCATGTTATCTCTGTCAGACTCCAAACTTTCAGGATCATACAAACCACTAATTATCTGATTAGCAGACATTCTATTAGCTAGATACTTCATGGACTGTAATAATGTATATTTATGATTTTATGACTTTTTATGATTTTTCTTTTTCTATGTTTTTTCTTTTCTAACTATTCTGATCACCGGTCTCCAGAGGTGTGGGTTGGAAACTGTTTAGTTATGGCTGGTTTACGTAACTGATTATATAGTACATAACATTTTGCCTAGTACTTTTCCTACAGTAATGAAAAGTCAATAAAGTCATCATTACAATCACAACTAATTGGCTACCAGGTGCTATGCTGAGAAACAGGATTAATCAATCAGGATCGTTTTGAGAGCTACTAGCCAGTCAGCTGCAGTCTGAGATGACGTGTTGGACATTTATTGCAGGAGGAGAAAGAGAAACAGAAAGAGATCTGGTTTTATAAGGTACATCAGTCTTAAAGGTATTTTATTTCATACACCTATTAAATTGATCATTATGGCAAGATTGGTTGTTGGTGGATCATGCCTTAAATAATGAAAAGAACCATGAAAAGAATGGCTTCTTCTACCCTCTGGCATCCACCCCAAATCCATGAGCATGTCACATTTTTCAATTTAAATGTACTGATCATGTGGTGAATTTATTTAGCATATTTCCTCATCCCTTTATGTAAATAATTCCTGGCTACACCACTGTCGGTCACACAGTATCTGTACACACTGGTGCAAACCACATTTTTATTAGAAAGCTGATATTTTCTTAAATCACACTCTACAACAGCAACATTTTGACACTATTTTTCATGCCTGTTTTCACTAAATAATTATGACTTTTCCTATTAAACTCCAACCCTGAAGTTCTCCTATATTTAGTTCAGTTAAACTCTACTCAAATTCCACACCAGCTAGGATTTCATCAATGGATTTAAAAAGCAGGTTCTTACTTTGTTAGGAACTGCAGACAGTGTGAAAGTCTTGATCTCCTTAATACCAGTTTAGCAACAAACAGGTTTAATGTGTGTCGGTCTGAAAGAGAGCTGTCATTTCTACACAAAGTAATGATTAATGATCAGCGATAGAACAAGCTGGCAGCACCTCAACAAGTACATTGTGTCGCAGACAGACAGGTTAATTGTGTGGTATTACAGCACGCATGCTTTTCATGTTATTGTTGATTTTTCCCCGCACCTTTAGAATTTGCATGTGTTTAATCATAGCTAATTCAGACATGATTAAGTGTAACAGACAGTGTCATTCCCGGATGTGTGGTCAGTGTGTCAGACGGAGTGGAGCAGACCGCAGGCGCCGTGTGATACACAACAGACAGAGCATGAAACCACAGGGCCATTTCTCCACCCTCACTGCTCGTCCTGTGGATTCCACTATCATACAAACACATGCTCTTTCCTTTTGGCACATCAATGCACTTATACTGTATCTGTAGGATAACATTCTGCCTTGAAGATACTTTCTACTCCTACATCGATGAGGACGTCACACTAAACTGTCTCTTGTATTGGTTTAAATAAGCCATAATCTTACACGTTAAAGCATACAAGTGCAGAGTGCAAAATTGTCTACAGACAACGCTAGGTGAGAGAAAATATCAGCTCTTAAACAATATGTTGTTGGTATTCCAAAAGAGACATATAAAGGTATAAAGACAACAAAATGTATTTTACTTACTGCTGTATAGAAGAACATTTCTGAAAGGAATAAAACTCGTTCTTCTAAACTGCAACCCTGCTCGAACCAACTAGCTGCCTACTGTATCTAGGTAATGCACTTCATTTAAAATCAGCGAACTAACTAAAAGCTTAAATGCCTGAACATGCATATGTGTGCTGCTTTATAGCTACATAAACTGGGAAACAGAGCTAAATAACTACATAAATGTTCTATGACTTCCCCTGAATGATTACTAATAAGGAGGTTATATAAACATTAAAATAATAATCTGGACTTGAATGAACACATTATCAAGAAGCAGGGGTAGATGATTTAATCAAATCAGCTTGCCTTTTCTTTAAAAAAAAAAAAGTTTTTTTTTCTTCAAAATATAGATTTCACTTATATATAATATTATAATACTATAATAATATTTTAGTGGTAGAAATAGCTGGCTCACAACACTTACAAAAAATACGTTTTCTATTTCCTTCTATTTCTTTCCGTTATTTCCGGCAAATTTTGATAGTATTTAGGTAATTTTTTTGTGAAATTGTCTCCGTTATATGGCAGTGTGGTCACATAAATAGTGTACATCCACAAACCCAGGTTGTAAGGAAAGGGTCAGGATTTTTAAGACTGCTTCAAGTCAGAAAAATGCAGAGTGCAAGCATACCACAAGTGGCAGCTGTAAACTAAGCTCAATTCTGAACCAAACTGGTCATTAGTGTGTGTTATTAAGTGCTGGACTGACTGCTTTGTGAATAATATTTGTAGCATTCCTGTATACTAGCACTTAAAGCAACATCTAGATTCAACATATTTAATTAATATCTTACTATCTTGCAAATCTAAACTGGGTTATATACTTTTATATGAAGCAGAAGAAGAATACATACTGAAGACAACTGAAAGAGTATACAATCCAAACTTTTAAGGGTTAAAGGTCTTGCTTAGAGGTCCAAGATTGGCTCTGTGGTTTTCCTGGGATTTTTACTGACAACCTTATGAACTGATCCTCTGAAACCACCACTACCCTAATATTTACTTTTGCAGCATTTGTACTGCTGTTGAGTCTTTCAAAAGCTCTGTAATTGGACTAATTTTTCCTGAAGTTATTAACATCTGAGGAAATTTCCTTCACAAGAAATTTCCAGTTCTGTGTTCCACCTAACTACAGTTCCCAGTGCCCTTATTATCTGATCTCACACAAAATTAGTAAGATTTGAGCAATCATGGGTAATGTGGTTGGATTTGGTTTAATACTGTATCATAAAACTGAAGTCATATAAAAAGGTATGAACATTAATCCTGTCCAAAAATCCATTTTCTTACACAAATCATGGGAACAGTTATGAATTTGCATGCAGCAGACCATGCTGTTTATCATTCATGCCCTCATTTGCACTTTCTCTCCCACATAAAACACTTGTATGCCACGCAGAACATGTGCCTCTCAAGATGTTTTTCTACTACCACCAAATGCTGTTTTCTAAACATATAAAACATAAAACATACACCGAGCAGCCATAACATTAAAACCGCCTGCATAATATTGTGAAGGACCTCCTTGTGCCACTTGATGGATTGGACTTGTTTGTTTAGCACATCCCACAGACGCTCGATCGGATTGAGATCTGGGGAATTTGGAGGCCAAGCCAACACCTCGATTTCTTTGTTATGTTCCTCAAACCGTTCCTGAACAATTTTTGCAGTGTGGCAGGGTGCATTATCCTACTGAAAAAGGTCACTGCCATTAGGGAATACTGTTACCATGAAGGGGTGTACTTGATCTGCAACAATGTTTAAATAGGTGGTATGTGTCAAAGTAACATCCACATGAATGCCAGAACCCAAGGTTTCCAAGCAGAACATCACCCAGAGCATCACACTGCAAGCTGCGATGCACTTTGTGTTCTGACACCTTTCTATCATAGCCAGCATTAACCTTTCAGCAATTTGTGCTACAGTAGCTCTTCTGTATCATCCAACCAGACAAGCTAGCCTTAACTCCTCACACTCATCAATGAGCCTTGGTTTGTCCTTCACTTTTTGTCCTTCCGTGGACCACTTTTGGTAGGTACAAACCGCTGCATACTGGGAACACCCCACAAGACCTGGAGTTTTGGAGACACTCTGACCCAGTCATCTAACCACCACAATTTGGCCTGTGTCAAAATCGCTCAGATCCTTACGCTTGCCCATTTTTCCTGCTTACAACACATCAGCTTTGAGAACTGGCTGTTCACTAGCTGCCTAAGCTATCCCACCTCTTGACAGGTGCCATTATAATGAGATAATCAATTTTATTCACGTCACCTCTCAGTGGTTTTAATGTTATGGCTGTTTAGTGTGTAAAACATATAAAAAGTTATATAAAACATACAACATGTGACAATGCAATAAAATGTAATGATTAGTGGAAATGCAGGGCAGTCATCTTGTCTACATGAGCCCGGGTGGCAGGTGTGTGTGTGTGTGTGTGTGTGTGTGTGTGTGTGTGTGTCTGTGTCTGTGTGTCCATGTCTCTGTGCGTGTGTGTGTGAATTCCCTCTTAATTCAATGTGAATGTGCCCTAAATCCTGTCAACAAGAGGCTAGACCAGTGACTATATTATTTTCAAACAGTATTATTCAAATGCAGAAATGAACATTTCATCTGAATGAAAATAAGATGATTTCTGTGTAAATGAATTCAATAGAAATGAACTGTTGTGTGTTTGAACGAAACAGCAAAAGTGCATGTGGGTGCATCTTGGATAAACCTGGCGTGACTAAACGCAGCGTTCCAGTTTAATGCATGAGTTCTCGACAGGTTTGCAGCAACTGAAACACACACACACACACACACGTACACACAAACACACACACACACACTCTGTCATGTATTGCTATCATTGTGAAGACCTTCCATTGACGTTCCATAATGCAGTTTATGAATGCTTTTGGTTCTTTTAGGGGTTTTTTTTCTTTGCACAACATGTCCCCACATTTGGTCCTCACTAAGATATAAACACACACACACACACACACACAGTGTGAAGATGAATATGAATTGAAGATGAATGAATGAATTAAATAGTCTAATAGATCAGTGCCTGTCACCACTGCTATTTCTGTCTTTCTTTGATTTTTATTTTGTAGAAATGATCTTAGTGTAGGACCACTTTATGTCATCAGAATAGCTTCAGTGCTCCTTGGGATTGTACAAGTTTCTGGACCTGTACTGGAGAGATGAACACCATTCTTACAAAAGATTTTTGTTTTGATGATGGCATAGTAAGCAGGAAATTATGAGATAAAACATATAATTTGTACATGTAAGGTATTGTCTGTTTTATGAATGTAGCTCATTTATGAGTATTTAATGACTGGATATTTCACAAACGTGTATACACACAGAGTAGAGAATGAACTAACAGTTACTAAAACAATTGATTCTTTTGCATGAATTCATTTGAAAATAAATGTACAAATATAAGATGTATACAGTTGCTTCTAGCTAGTGACAGGAGGCCTATAGACTGGGCAACAACCGCTAGTGATCTACACACAGTCCCCTCTGAAACTATTGGAACGGCAAGGTGTGTTCATTTGTTTGTGCTATAAACCAAAGACGTTTGGGCTTGAGATCAAAAGATGGATATGAGATGAGAGTTTAGAATGTCAGCATTTAATTCCGGGTATTTACATCTAGATGTGTTAAGCAACATAAAACATAGAACCTTTTGTACCAGACCACACAATTTGTAGGTGAGCAAAAGTATAGGAACAGATACACCTTGAAGTATATTAAAGTAAATAACACTTAATATTTGGTTGCATATCCCCTGCTTGCAATAACTGCATCAAGCCTGCAACTCATTGCCATTATCAAATTGTTGGTTTCTTCTTTTGTGAAGCTTTTCTAGGCTTTTACCCCAATCTGTTTCTTTCAGTTGTTGCTTGTTTCCAGGGGTTTCTCCCTTCAGTCTCCTCTTGACGAGGTGAAATGCATGTTAAATTGGGTTAAGGGCCTTTGTTGAGTTGGCAGTGTATTTTGGATCATTGTCTTGCTACATGATGAAGTTCCACTCAATTAATTTGGATACATTTCTCTGTAAAAATGGCAGACAAAAAGTTCCCGTAAGCTTCTGAATTCATTCTGCTGCTACTATCATGAGTTACCATCATCAGTAAAGATTAGTAAGCCTGTTCCAGAAGCAGCCATGTAAGCCCAAGCCATGGCACTACCTCCACAATGCAGGACTGATGAGCTTCTATGTTTTGGATCATGAGCAGATCCTTTCTTTCTCCACACTTTGGCCTTTCCATCACTTTGGTAGAAGTTAATCTTGGTTCCAGAACTTCGTGGCCCATCTCTATATTTCTTTGCAAATTTCAATCTGGCCTTGTGATTCTTACTGCTGATGAGTGGTTTGCATCTTGTGGTATGGTGTGTTATGGTATCTTGTGGCCTCTATATTTCTGCACTTGAAGTCTTCTTTCAAATGGTAGATTGAGATACCTCCACCCCTACCCTGTGGAGGTTGTTGGTGGTCACTGTTGTTTTGGGGTTTTCCTTCAGAACTCTCACAATGTTTCTGTCAGTTCAGTGTCTGGTCAATGTTTCTGTCATGTCAATGTTTTCTGTCGGTTCAATGTCTGGTTGTTAGTATGCAAGTGGTTTCCTTCTTTTTTAGGACATTCCAAATTGTTGTACTGCCAATGCTTGTGCAATGCCTCTGATAGTGTCCCTCTTCTCTCAGATACAAAATTGTTTGCTTTTTTCCCATAGACAGCTCTCTGATCTTCATGTTGGCTTATCCTTTTTTAACAACAAATACAGTCTCCACAGGTGAACCTGAAAGCTAAAACCAAGAGTAGATGTTCAGAGTTATTTATTGTTTAAATAATCAATCACAGGACACACCTGGGTAACAAGTAACATGTGCCAGTCACTTGTTCCAATATTTTTGCTCACCCACAAATTGGGTGGTCTGATACAAAATGTGCTATGTTCTACTTTATTTAACACACCTACATATAAATACCAGGAAATAAAAGCTGAAGTTCTGATCTGTCCATCCATCCATCTTCTATACCACTCCTATCCTTCCTTCAGGGTCACAGGGAAACCTGGAGGGCACACTCCATCGCAGGGCACACTCACATACATACACTACAGACACTTTGGACATGCCAATCAGCCTACCATGCATGTCTTTGCACTGGGGGAGGAAACCAGAGTACCTGGAGGAAACCCCCGCAGCACGGGGAGAACATGCAAACTCCGCACACACAGGGCCACGGTGGCAATCGAACCCCCAACCCTGGAGGTGTGAGGCGAACGTGCTAACCACTAAGCCATATAACATATAACATATGATATATAACATTAAATATGTAATATGATATAACAAGATAATTATCTTGGACTGGAGTCAACATTTACTCCATATCAGGCAGTATTTGATTTCTCATGCGGTCAAAAGTATGTGGATGAAATTACAGCACACATGGCGGTTTGGAAACGTTACACAGGCAACAATAATCATAGTAAGGATTATTTTATAGGCATAGGCAATGTCACAACAAGTTGGCGTCAGCAAAAAAGTCAGCGAGAAGGAAGTTTGCTTTATTTACATACAAATACAGAAGATTTTTTCCATGATAGCCAATTCAACGAGCCAGTCACCTGAGTCAGATGAGTTTCCTCCTCATTCTCCACGCTGACTTCTCATTGACCTTTTGCGAGTGTTTGACTAGCTCAGCAGCTGCTTCAGATGCTAAGCAGCTGCCATCACGACCAAGTCAGACTAGTTTTTCCTCCACACTGACATCAGTAAGTTTGACATCCCTTTGTTCGCTCAGCTCTTCCCCCTCGTGTGCAAAAGGAAAGAGAAGAAAAAGTGAGGAGGGCTAAAAGGACTGAGACGTTCGGCTCATTGATCTCGCCGTGGTGAATGCTGCTGAAAGAGATGTGCGAATGCCTCTGCCAGTCGATAACATCTTTATTGAATAGCTGCATGTTGCTGACTGATTGTCGTCATCCAGAGCTGCGAGAGAGTTCAAGTCCTGACGGCAATCTCAAATTCCATCTCAAGCTGCTGGTTCTCTCGCAAAATGCTCGACTCAGGTGGCCAATATAGAATAGTTTCCGAGCACCACCCAGGTTGCGTGTGTGTCTGTGTGTGTGTGTGAAAGTGCATACACAAAGCTAAAATAACCCTGGTTCATTTCAGTTGTACTAGTTGTCTACAAAGATCTTTTTGGGACGTGTGCAAAAGTGTATTTTATACAAATGACAGGGAAGTGTGTTAGAAAAGTGCCAAGAGGCTGGCAGAGATCTTCATAAACTGTATCTGCGATTACTATTGTTTAGCCTCAGTTCCACTTATTGCCAACAATACCATGCCACACACAACTGCGCACTCCAAACACCACTAGGAACCACCGCTACAATCACCACCATCAAGCTACACAATGCAATCAATGACGTGAGCACAGGCACACTGTTATGTTGGGCAAGAGGTGGTTCAGACTCAAGATGAGAACAGCACCAAAGCAAAAGCCATACGACCAGCACACACAGAATCAACAGGCCAATCAATACACAAACAAACGCAAATGCTGCCCTCAACCCATGCTCCGGCCAAAGGCAGATCATCTCAGCTGAAACTTCAATAAGATTTCTGTATCTACCCTATGGTGATCCAAATAAACCCATATATGTATGTGTGTGGGAGGAAGTAGGTTTGTGTCTTGCCTTGCCCTTTCTACTTTTCAGAAATGCAATGCTGATGTCGAAGAGTGATAGCGGGAAACACTCTGTGAAAGCTTGGCCCCCCCAGGACAAGATTGCCAGATCCAGGGCTGTTAAATACACACACCAATCTGCTGCTGACAAAGCACATACACGACTTTCCCAGCGGACTATAAGCAAAGGACTGTGGACAATTATCTAAAACACTAAAACAAGCTCAATTGCTTTGCAGGCATCAGCATTCACGAATCCTGTGCTGGGAAGCTTTACCAAAACATTAGTGTTGTAATCAATACAAAGATCAGTGTCGACTAGCACCAGCAGTTCTTTATTTACCTGTGCATTTGCAAAAGCTGCATGATTATCTCCATGCATCCTTGCAAAAACACACTGTAGCTTTTTTTTTTTTTTTTTTTTGCAGAAAGCAATGATAATTATCTGTGTCTTATCCTTTTCATCTGTGTTGAACTGAAGGCTGATTTAGTCTTAAAAACGTATACGTGTGAAGTCTGGGATGATGGGGAGAAGTGGCGGTGTTCAGTGCTGACTAACTTGTGAGGAAACGAATGAGATGACGAATGGTAAATGGTAAAAATGATAATGTACAAATACAGCATGATTCAGTCAAAAATAATGTGTAGACAAATTTCCTTTTCCTGCAAATACAGTCGATTAGCTGAAACATTTCCTTGGTATTTTAGATTTGTACTGGAGCTATGAGGGTATATAAAATCCTTTCTGCAAATACTTGTCTTGATCTGCAACTAATTACTCAGTGATGTCCTTGGCTACCTCCGTTTGGACCAGATGACCATGAGAGTTAGGAAACAGATACAGAATTCATACAGGCTCATTTAAGATGACGTACCTAATTGTATTTAAAATTTCTTAGAGAAAAGTCATCACAATATATACTTCTATATATTAGTAAATTAAAGCTTTACCATTATTGCCAGTGTTTCAGTTCACCTAAATGCTCACCTTAGTTAATAACTTTAGGATAGAGCTCGCAGTAATGTTAAACATTCCCATTACCTTTTTGAAAGTTAAAGATAACATAGCATTATGGCTATTCACCATGGTGTAATACAGAGAGTGGGTTCATGTTAACTACATTTAGCAAGTGGTTTGGACAAGGCAAGCTGTAGTAATTAGCATTAGGATGATGGGTTAGAGCCATGTTTCTTCATGTATCCGGTGAATGTTAATGCTGGGTAACAGGTGCAGACAGTCAGTGGCTAACGGGACTTAGCTAGCTCAGTAATGTCGAGGCCAAAAGTTCTTCTAAAGTTTAATGTGATAAAAAGAGAGGTTGGGGGTTACAGTAGGTTGTGATGCATTCCACAATCTCTGTACTGTTGGTTAAATTAATTTAGGTGTTAAAGGCAGAAAAATAAATATTCACAAGTTAGCTAGATTTTCCTGGTGAGGCTACAGCGCCATTTTGTTGATTAGGAGAGTGGAGGTCACGTTTCCAAAATTACACAATTTGGGATTCTGTAACACAATGTCTCAGTTAAAGCCTAAAGGCATTTGTCCGTATTTTGTGGCTAACAACTAACAACACACTTTTTGTTCTTTTATAGTTTTTCAGATGTAAGTGAGTGGGACTCTTTTCTTCCCAGATGGCAGGGAGATGTGTAAAAAGATGCATCAACTCCAATTCTTACATCTGACAAATGTTTTAATGATTTTAATAAATCTTGCCTGAGTTTCATGCAACTGTTTGTTTATTTTGTGAGCATTTTAGTAGAATTGCAGCATACAAACAAATTGCCTTTTAGGATAATTGAAAGGAAAAAAGTACATACAACACATCTGTGTAATTTGTGTTTTTTTTAACACATCTTTGTGTGGAAATGTTTAACACACAGCATGTGTTAAATATACTAACACACTGATTGTGTTAAAAGCGACACAAAATGTGTTGTCCTTAACTGGACACGCAGTTGTGTTCAAAATTAACACATGATTGAGAGAAGGTTCGGATCAACATATTTACCAATAAAACCATTACTGTACACAAGAAAAAGCAAAAATGTGCGATAACAGTCCAGTTTACATGACATTAAATGCATCGCTATGTTCGTTAGCTTCGGCTTACTTGCCCATTGCATCGTAAGTTGGTTACTCAGTTTTTTAAATGTCTCCTTTGATCAAAATCTGACGTTTTCGTCTTAAATATATGACTTACTTGAGAAATTTACTTCAAAGTCTATATATAAACACCACTTCAGCAGCTCTAGCAATACATTTCTGAACACCTTCTTGTGTGTAAATAAAGGAGACAGCATGTGGACATATTTGTTTATATGTGGTATATTTGACATTTTCAAAGGGTAAAAATAACCCTGAAAATATTAACCCATTTATGAAATAAAATTAACTCAGCGTTTTTGTAAAAATGAAACCATTATTTGGGTTGAAAAACACCCCATTTGCTGAGTTAAAATGAACAACCCAACTTGATGGGTTAGTTTAACCCAAAATGTCTTCTGTCCTATATTTACCCAGCTGTTGGGCTAAAAATAACCTATAATAATGTTTTTAACACAGTATTTTTTAGAGTGCACCAGAAAGTACTATGTTACTGTTCTTGAGTCTGGATTTTAAATATCTGTATATCGCGTAAGTTTGTCTTTCACCTAAAAAATGTATCACTGTATTAAAAACAAAAGTAAAAATGAAATTTTACATACAGAAAATAAATACTTTATGTATTTATTTTAAATATATTTTACATAAAGTCAAAAGGTGACATTTTAACACCAAACCACTTCAAGGAGTCAATCTTTATTCAGCAAACGTAACAAATGTGACAATGAAAATAAGACACTACATCAATCACTGTAATCTCTCTGCTACTGCATACACTTTGCATTGCTCATGGCAGTTTGTTTATAGCTAGCTATTAGCATTCAGATCGTCCAGGTTGGCAGGGTTTTTATAATGTTTGCTAACATTTGAGAGATTGGGAATAAAGCTATTGTAAGTTAGCCTTACTTAATGTTTTTTTTTTTTTTAACATTCCTTGGTTCCTTGGTGAAAGGCACTAATTTTCCCTCTGATACAATTGGAATGGCAAGGCCAATTTAATTATTTTTGCTGTAGACTGAAGACGCTTGGGTTTAAGATCAAAAGATTAATATTAGAAGAGAGTTTACATGTTCAGCTTTTGTTTCCTAGTTTTTATATGTAGGTGTGTTAAATAAAATAGAAAATAGCACATTTTGTATCCGACCACCCAATTTGTAAGTGAATAAAAATATTGGAACTTGTGACTGACAAGTGTTTCTTGTTACCCAGGTGTGTCCTGTTAGATTGATTCTTTAAACAATAAATAGCTCTGTACATATTCTCTTGGTTTTAGCCTTCAGTTTCATCTGTAAAGACTGCATTTGTTGTTAAAAAGGATAACCATAAAGATCAGAGAGCTGTCTATGGGAGAAAAACAATCAACTTGAAGCTGGGAAAAGAGGTAAAATCAATCAGGCATTGCACAAGCATTGGGCATAGCCAATACAACAATTTGGTATGTCCGGAAAAAACCACTGGTGTATTAACAACCAGAAATGGAACAGGTTAGCCAAGGAAAACAACAGCAGTTGATGACAGAAACAATGTGAGGGCTGCAAAGAAAACCCCCAAAACAACAGTCAATGACATCACTCACAACCTTCATAGGGCAGGGGTGGAGGTATCACAATCCACCATTCAAAGAAGACTTCAAGTTCAGAAATATAGAAGCAATACCACAAGCTGCAAACCATTAATGAGCAGTAATAATTAGCAGGCCAGATTGGAATTTGCAAAGAAATACAGAGATGATCCACAAAAGTTCTGAAACCAAGAGTAACTTCTAGCAAAGTGATGGAAAAACTAAAGGGTGTCGAAAGAAAGGATCTGCTCATAATACAAAACATAGAAGCTCATCAGTCAAGCATGGTGGAGGTAGTGTCCTGACTTGGGCTTGCATGGCTGCTTCTGGAACAGGCTCACTAATCTTTATTGATGATGTAACTCATGATGGTAGCAGCAGAATGAATTCAGAAGTTTACAGGAACATTTTGTCTGCCATTTTACAGAGAAATGCATCCAAATTAATCAGCAGGAACTTTATCATGCAACAAGTCAATGATCCAAAACACACTGCCAACTCAGTAAAGGACTTTATCAGGGGGAAAAAGTGGAAGGTTTTAGACTGGCCAATTTACATCAAGACAAATCTCTTCCTATATTTTTGTTCACATAAAAATTGGGTGGTCTGGTACAAAAGGTTCTATGTTTTGTTGTTTAACACATTCAGATGTAAATACCAGGAAATCCATCCATCCATCCATCTTCTATACCACTTATCCTTCAGGGTTGTGGGGAACCTGGAGCCTATCCCAGAGAGCATGGGGCACAAGGCCCTGGACAGGGTGCCAATCCATCGCAGGGCACAATCACATACACATTCACACACCCATTCATACAATATGGACACTCTAGGCCTGCCAATCAGTCAGGCCTAATGTGCTAACCACGAAGCCACAGTGCACCCAATACCAGGAAATAAGAAAGTGAAATCCTAAACTCTCGTCTCATATCCATCTTTTGATCTCAAACCCAAATGTCTTTTGTGTATAACACAAACAAATGAAATGGCACTGCCAGTAGTTTCGGAGGGGACTGTTCTTTTCTACTTTAACTTGAGTGAAGAATTTGAAGCTGTATTTTCAACTTTTACCATATATTTAGATAAAAAATTACATTTTTATTTGAGTAAAGAATTTTGATATTTTTACCACCACTGTCTGGAACAGCCTACCTGTATGTGCACAAACATTCTGAATAGGTCTATAGAAACTGTTTTGCAGGAACTCAGTTGCTAAAAAAGTTAATTCCCCCCAAAGCATAACAGAGTCAGTGTTTTTTTTCCTTTAATTTGATACGTGTCCACTTTAGAGCTAAATTTAAAAAAAAATTGTACACCCAACAAATCTGATACATCTGCACATTTACGGTAAGTAGAAAATTGTGTATGTTGATTTTTGCTGCACTACACATTTAAGGACCAATTATGTATATTATATATATCATATATCATATATCATTTTTAAAAGTACAGTACTTTTTAATGCATTTATATCCTGAATGGTAAAGTTCAGTAGTCTTTTTCCAAGTGTAAATGTCTCCCATTTATACAACAAAAAAATTACAGATTTCCCCTTTACAATGGATAACTACTGTGAAAGGAAAGTAGAGACACAGTCCTATATTAAATAAATCTAGACTTTATTTTCATATCTCCCAAAGAAAATCTTGACTATTTGCATTTGAACAGCACCCCTAGAAAGCTGTGTAATCTGAGATCACTGTGTTGATGGAACAAGTGAGTGCAAGCAAGCCACTCTTGCCTTTCAGAGCAGCCTTAAAAGTCTTGCACCTTAAACCCTAAAACAAATATTCTCAGATTATTTTTGTCTGTTGATACCTGGGAGCTCAGGCTCTCTGAACATTGCAGGAGATTAACAGATCAACAGCCTCAGGTGTGCAGTGTCAGAAAGGCTAAGATGGATAATATATAGTGTCCAATGTTTAAGTTGATTTCCTAATCTGAAAGACTCTATCTAGTGTGAGAAGTGATTGTTAAAATCTATAAAAAGTGAACTGAAAAAAAAGAGGGGGAATATATAGGAAGTTAGCTATTTCCCAGGAAGTTAGCTAGTTCTGGGTGAAGTCTTTCTCACAAACTTTATTTATTTTATGACTGTATGTTTGGATCTGTGCCAATGAGTCCTACACTCTGAAAAACACTAGGTTAAAAACAACCCGAATGGTGTAATTTTTTTGCCCAATAGCTGGGTAAATATAAGACAGAAAACATTTTGGGTTAAACTAACCCATCAAGTTGGGTTGTTAATTTTAACCCAGCAAATGGGGTGTTTTTCAACCCAAAGGATGGTTTAATTTTTACAAAAACGCTGAGTTAATTTTATTTCATAAATGGGTTAATATTTTCAGGATTATTTTTTACCCTTTGAAAATGTCAAATATACCATATTATAAACAAATACGTCAACATGGTATTGTATGTATTGTTGTTAACATGTATTGTTAGAGCTGCTAAACGATGTTTATATATAGACTTTGATGTAAATGACTCAAATAAGTCATATGTTTAAAACAAAAACATCAGATTTTGATCAAAGGAGACGTTTAAAACATCCAAAAAAAACTGAGTCACCAACTTACGATCCAGTGGGCATTACAAACGAGTAAGCTGAAGCTAACGAAGATAGCGTTACACAAGACTAGCCAAAAACTACCCAAGACTGAGAAAATAGCCCAATTAAATGACTCAAAAGGCTCAAACCAGCATTTGGGCAGAAAAAATAACCCAGCATTTTTTAGAGTGCATATCAGAGATTAAGAGTTGTTCGGTAAGTTGCCCCGCTATATAAAATGAAATCAAATAATATTAGCAAATTATCCGAAATCAAATAATATAAGAAAAATGTCAGCATAACCAATACTTTTATTTTGTGAGGGTTAGTATACCATAGCGCAAGTGAATTCTTGAATCTGATTGGTCAGATGGTATTGATTACTTTTCTATAACAGCAGCTCTAACAATTGTTCCAGTTCTAATTCAAATCACAGGTTATATTTATGCACTCCTTCTAATATGCTATTGTGTCTAAAGTAACAGCTAATTCATGGGGACTTATATGGAGGACACTAAACATAACCTAAACTTAATAATAAATGGATTAAAATGTTTGTTTTTTTTTAACAAAGAAAACTGTTTAAAATTTGAATTGGTCAAGTTTTCTGTAAGGAGACATTCATTCAACATTCAACTGGTCTCCAGTGTAAAAGCGTTGTAACAGCCCGAATGTTTTCTACCACAGTTAGAATGTGTTGTTCAGTAATACATTTAAATTTGTAATTGTTGGCATAATTCTTTGGTATAAGAGGAATAAAAGACTTTGCTGTTATTTAAACATTATCAACTTCAGAATGGTAACATTAAATGCACTTCACATTGAGCCATATTGAATTTCCTATAGTAGCATGCCCCCAAGTCTTTTATTCCTTACTTACATCTTGATCAGGCTACTAGTCCAGGCACTTGTTATTTCAAAACTGGACTACTGCAACGCACTACTCCCAGGCCTTCCAGCCAGCTCCATCAAACCCCTTCAGATGATTCAGAATTGTTTTCAACAAGCCCAAAAGGACCCACGTCACACCCCTCTTCATCTCCCTCCACTGGCTTCCTGTAACTGCCCGGATCAAATTCAAGGCCTTGATGCTCACATGCAAGACCTTGTCTGGAACAGCATCCCCCTACCTCAACACTCTCCTTGAGGTTTATATTCCTTCCCACAACCTGCAATCAGTTAGCTTGGTAGTGCGTACTCAGCAAGGCATGGGGTCCCTTTCCAGAACCTTCAAAATGATGGGTGATGGAATGAACTTCCAACCTCAATCCGGACAGCAGAATCCGTCACAGCCGTTAAAAAAGGGCTAAAGACCTACCTCTTCCATGAACACTTAACTAACCCCTAACATAACTTGTCCCCCCCCCCCAAAATATTTACTTACCCTAGCTCCTACATCGCTACTGTGTGCACTTTGCTCCTCTAGAACTCAGTTATACATAGTGGTAGAGTCTATGTTTTATAAGTCACATATATATGGCCATGTCCAATACAGGTATAAATTTGGATACAGATACAGAGAATGATACGGATACAAATAGTGACATTGTGTTACGACCTGAGAATAAGTGGAATAAAACACTTTGTAACGTACTGTTCAGGAAAATAGTCTTTAGGTGGGTAACATTCGGGGAATAACTTGTATTTGTCCATAAAGACCAATAAGACCAGTCTAAATGTGCATTGGTTTTAAGTTAGCAGAAGGCTGACCTGTGTACGTACCATGTGGTCATTCAAAGTTGTGCACGTCATCAGAAATGTCTCCGTGGAGATGCCATGTCTCCACAAAGTGCAATACTAAAATATACAGTATAGTTATATAGCAAAAACTTTAGACACATTTGTATGATAGTCAAACATCCCCCCACCCTGGTCTACACAGAACACCGAGTGGCCTTTACACTGATGATTGGTATCACTCTGGTCATTCCTGACTCGTCCCACAGTCCCACAAGCAATCACATACAAGCATGTGAAATGATAAATGTCTGAAGTAATCAGCAATATATTTTTAAATGCGATCAAGCAGCAACCAGTAAGAGTATGAGAGAAAGCTCAGGAGATGAAGTGGGAACAACCACAGCAACAATTATGGTGAAGAAATCAGGAAATTGAGGCAAGGCTGATAGAACTAACGCTGGCAGGAGCACAAAGGCTTATTTTCTGTTAATGCTGCAAATCCCCAGCCTCTTCTCTAACATTTACATTTAGAAAATTTCTTTTTTGTTTCTGCACCATTTAGGTCTACGTTTATTTGTGTAGTGCATGCACTGTTGTATTAACTAGACAACACATTTCAAGGAATAAAAGTGTTTTGAGAAGCGATTCTGGGATATTGAAAACTTGTACTAGACATTAGGTAAGCTAGTTTTTATCATAGCTTCTGTGAATAGATAATGATCTATGTGGGTACAACAAACAAATATCAGGCTCCACCCAGGCAGGGCCATTTTCGTAGGAAGATTAGTATGTGAGTTAAGCCTCATAGTGTTTTAAACACAAAGTGGATAAAGCTTCTTTTTTTTTGTCAGAAAGTAAGCTCTCATCCACCTATTGTGTGTGTTAATAACCAGGAGAGACTGAAGTGACTGCAGATAAGATGTGTTCAGGGTTGAATGGGCTTGTGTGCAGATTGGCGTGAGGAAGATTTATCTTAATGTTGGTGCATTCATAATGTGCAGTGGAGGAGGACACTTGCAGCCCATGCCAGCCCTTCTGGGTGGCACAGCGAGAAACCTCTGATACGATAGCATTGTACTCGTGAACAGGCAGTGTGTTACTAAAAAGGCGAAAGGAAGTGGGAGAAGGAGGCTTGGAAGAAATGTGGGCTGGTAGGTGATGGTAACAAAATGAGACCTGAACTTACTAGAAGTTCAGATATTATGACTAACAACATTCTAGTGCTTTAAAACTAGCATAGCTATGCTTCTTCTGGTTTTTTTTTTTTTTTTTTCTGATGCGAATTCGTTGCTTCATACAGAAACAGTATTTTGCTTATTCGGTCCTCTCCTCTTTCCTTTTGCTAAAGGAAATTCCACAAAAAAATTGGGTGCCCTTAAACAAAGACAACAATTTAGTCATTAAAACTATCATCATTTTTTTAAATGATGAAGATGCGATACTTTTTAATATGGGGTCAAAAACAACTAAATTCATTTGGGTTTTCAGATTGAGGATTGATGTCTCCAATTTTTATTTATGCAACTTCTTAATGGGTAATGTATTGAATAATTTTCATTTTTATTACAAACTCCTCTTTTGCGTTAAAATTCCACAATATTGTAGTAAAATTAGTAGAATGTTTATTAAAACATCCTATAATTTACTCATTAAACTAGAATTACTCACATGAAATGACACTTAGGATTTGTTGAAAGACATTGAGTAGTGTAAAGTAAGTGATTTGTCCAAAGTTGGCCCATTTTTCACAGTTTTCCTCATTCTGCATAGGATTTCCATACTACCCACTTTTAATGATTTGTTGCTTTTATTTAACAGAGATGGTGTATTCATATGTTATCTTTCCAAGCGTCATGCATTCCTGAACACATAGCAATTTAGCCTTTAGAACACAGTCGTTTAAAACCAAAGGAATAATGGTTGATTTGAATTGCAAACCTAAACGCTGTTACCATCATCTCAACCTTGATCTCAAGCAGAACTGAAATGCTTTCAGTTGAGTGAAGTCATTAGATAGATAGATAGATAGATAGATGGATAGATAGACAGACAGAGAGACAGACAGACAGATAGATACTGTAGATAGACAGAAGTCTTCATTACAATGTATCCAGATTTAACCTCACACTTCATACAAACATTTTTTAGTTTGTTTAATAACATTTTATCTGCCTCCAGCTGTTATGTTGAGTAACAAAATTCATGAATTTCTTCTTGTTTCTGTTTGAAAGTTACTAGCTGGCGAACTCACATAAAGGTATTTTATTTCCTGTGCCTATTAATGTTATTAATATGATAAGATTGATTGATGGTAGATTGTGCTTTAAATAATTTAAAGGCAATTAAAAAAAACAGTTTCCCCCTTAATTTTCCCCTCAATTTGGTCAATTGCCAATTACCACCCACCAGTCAGGTTGCCCCTATTGTACGCTATCGGCCCTTTTCCACAATTGGCTAAAGATATCCAGACAATAGGGCAAATGCTTTTCTGTTGCACCACTCACTTCTACTACTATCTGCATCCACCTAAAATGCAAGCGCACGTCACATTAATTATACAGATCATATGGCTCTCTGAGCATCTGATATGTATTCCTGGCTATGTCACTGTCACTAGGTCAGCACCGTCATGTTTTTCTCCCCTCCAGCTCTGCTCTAAACTGACCTTATAGTGTCCTACACAACACAGTGTGTAGGACTGGACTATCAGTCCATATCAAGTGGTCCAAAAAGGGTTAAGTTGACCTTTTTTTTTTTTGTTTTGTTTTTTTGAGTGGTTACCTCTATGTATTGTCATTGTAAAAACACCAGTTTTTAAAAATTATTATTATTTGACTTGGTTTAACCACAATGTCCATCTTTGTTTCATGGCATGCAACAAATTTTGGTTATACAGCTGTTTACGGAAACTTCAATATCTCGGCTTAGGATGGGCCCAGCTCCTTGGAACAAAAACTGATCTCTAGAGCACATTACAAGGTATGTGTGCATTTATAAACATTGTGCACATTTTTCTTCCTCAGACCTAGAACATAAGTCCAAATGTAATGCTAAAGATTGCTCACAGTTCCACCTTTAGGGTAAATTTATAATGGGAAGGGTTTGAGTTGCAGTCTTAATTTTTAGGGGGTACCTAGGTAAATATAGTCTGCATGCAGAACATTTCAGGTTTGAGACTTCGAATATTTTTTTTATGGGGGTGAGAATGTTCAATTATTTAAAAATTCCCCTCACTTTGAAGTTGAAAATCTCTGGTAGGGGACCAGATATGAACTTGAGTAAGAACATGAAAGCTCTGTAACCAGTGAGAACTCCAATTTTCCAGCAGAATGCTACTATACAGGACTTATTTCTGAGAAAATTTCAGTTTTGTATCTGGTCCCACACCAGAGATATTCAACCCAAAATTAAGGGGAATTTTAAAAAAATGCACTTTTTTGGCTACATAAAAAAAGAGAAGTCTCAAACCTGAAATGTTCTACATGCACACTTTACTTACTTGTAGGTACCCCCTAAAAATTTTACAAATTTTATAAATTTACACTAAATGTATAACCAAAATTTGTCATGACACAACAACCAAGTAAAATAAAAAATAACTGGTGGTTTTGCAATGCAAATACATAAAGGTAATCACTCAAAAAAAATTAGGAAAGTTAAAATGGTTGAGCAACCTGTATTGGACCACTTGAGATGAAATGACCCTACACAATTGACACAACACAATATACAATTGAAGAACATTGAGACAAATGCACATGTGCATGGATTAAAGTGAAGCAGTGTAATCACACTCGTCTCTTCAGCAACTTTAAACAGGTTACTCAAACTCTAGTAATCTCTGAGCTGCAGCTTATGACAATCTTAACCGGCTGCAGATGTTCACTGTAAACGCCCCTATGACCCACAATGCCTCCGATAGTGCCAGCAGGCAAGCAGGGACAGGCAAAACCTTTTTTAACCACATTGGGAATAAAACTCAGGCTCTGAGTGATCTATAGCATACGCGGGCACTTCACGAGTATTATATATGTTCAAATAAATCATTAAATGCGCCTCTGTTTGGGTTTAGCATTCAAAACTGGGCACAACATTATTATTGTTTCCATTCTGATCCCTTCTTCCCCGATCTGTGGATTACCAAAAAAAAAGAGTCTAATCCTAACACATCCATCAACTGTATGTATATGTGCAGTGTGGATTTTTTAAAAACAAGCTTGGTTATTTATTTTGTACTTTCCATAGCCATGCTGTTGGATTTTTGTGTGCTTTCTATTGACGAAATTAGCTTTGTAGCATTATAGAAAATCATTTCTTTGGTCTATTAAATTTTAACCACTTTTTAGTTTTGCACAAGTAGAAGAACAACTTTAAATAATCTAGCATAATTGTGTCATTTTTATTTTAATAATTGTCTCAACTTAAAATGTTCTAAATTAAAATATATGAAGCACATGAATGCACGTCTCTCTCTCTGTCTGTTGCTTTTTTTTAAAAAAAAAATTAGGGGATGTGTCTTACATTTTACAGTGTAGCCAACAATTTAAGGAAGTTCAACAACTGTGCTCAATGATGTATGACTGGACTGAATTGAAAAATGTTCCCCCGTAATAAGAGCTTCGTTAGATGCTTGTACTGTAACATTTAGATGAAGTCTTGATGTACCTTGATTAGCAGTTCAGTTGCACTGAGATACCAAGCTGGTCTCTGAAGCTGTATAGGTGTGTGATAGTGTACACATTTTTCTCTGTCTTCTTCACACTGTTAAAGTATTTTATCTTCTCCATCAAGTAATGTAGCTGCTTTTTTGTCTGTTTGTTCGAAACATGACATTCGACTCAAGGACGTTTACAATGCAATTTTATTTAGATAGCACTCTTACAATTGTCACAAAGCAGCTTGCCTAATGTACATGCCAAAGGTGAGAGTGGCAAAGAAAAAAATCCCTGAGACAATATGAGGAAGAAACCTCAAAAAGGAACCAGAGTCAAAATGGAACCCATCCTCTTCTATGTGACACTAGATAGTGGGATTATAAATTACATTATACACAAGAAGATTAAAGGCAAAGTGTGAAACAAACTGATTGGTATAGTGTTGTGCAAAGATGTTCAGTAGGAGCATGTTGTGAATAAGAGTTCTGGGATGAGCACAGAACAGTGTTTATGATTACAGCAGCTCTTTGGTACAAATCAGCAGAATCCAGGTGAGGTTATCCATGGGCGCAAGGGTGAGACTTGGATACCAACTGTTTTTGAGAAGTGAAAAGTGGCTGACAGTTACAAATTTGTACCCATATCAGCTAACATTAGATAAATTCTTTATGGAAGGCATCAATTTAGCCTAAATATCACAGTTTGGATGATCACTTCAGAGTGCATTGTGCATAGTGAGTGATTAGAGTATAGTGAGAATGTAAGGTTGTTGGTTTTTATTTATTTATGTGAGACTAGTTGCATTCACAGTACATTGCATTTGTAACTGTATAAACAGGCCAATTTTAACGTAATGCGTCAACTTTTTCAACGTGAGCCTGCAGCTGTCAGCTCTTAACTATTTCAGGGGCTCCAATGAGGTGGATCCATCACTCAGTCCATTTATGCGTGAGAAGGGGTATTGACAAAAAATCCCTATGATGAATGACAAAGGCCAATAAAGACTATGCTGTTAGAAAAACTACTAACTATTTAATGTTGTTGAATGCTTTGCAAGTCCTTTCAAATATATTATTTGTAGTAGTTGAAAGTATAAAGTTACTTCAGTGATTTCAGCTAAAAGAAGAAAACTACTTTTTGGTAACATTAGTATCCTCATGGCCTGTTATGAGTTGCTTCATTGCTGCATTTTAGATTTAATTGGTTTTGAAATAAACCAATTGCCAATTGGACACAGTCATGAACACTGTCCATCAAAAGGTCTGAAGAGGCAATAAAAATTTCTCAACTACAGTAAAAAGCTACAGTTACACTCATTAGTCGAAACAAAACAGAAAGTAAAAGAAAAAGTGACCCGGTGAGTTATCCATTTTCTTTCCTTTACCTTCTCTTTTCTTTTATTTCCATGCCACGTTAATCAGCATTGGGCTCTCAGGAGTTTCATGGTCTGCCTACAGCAGCCACTTAATTACTTTGGTCAGATTCTGAATCTGTTGTATTGTATAATATACATATAAAGGAAGCATTTGATGGTAGGTCTTTTATGGAGTATGTCAGTTCTTTCATATTGAAATATGTCAGGTAGTTTGTCTATGGTCAAGGTGCTTGTGATCCAACTTTTTAAACATATGTATAAAATAACTTGGTATTGTTTTGATAAGTAACATATAAGAGTAATTATTGCCAAAGAGCCAAAATGAAAGTTATGCTTTACATGAATTAAACACAACAATAGAATTAGACCAAAAATGCTTGAGCTTTTTATAAACAATGCACAACATTAGATGAAAGAATTATATGAAATACTTAAGTATGATGGAGATAGAAGGATGAAAACAGTATTTAGTCTAGCAAGAGATACTGATTTTTGCTCAGCAGTTACCCAATTGTCCCACTTTCAGCTAGAAAACTACGTAGCTAGTTGCGTACACAGTATTGGCATGACTAGATACACTGGATATAAAACTCTACACACCCTTTTTAAAATTGCAGGTTTAACCAATACTTTGTTAAAGCGAAGTACACTGACTGGGTCATTCCAAAACATTCATCTTCCTCCTCTGAAGCCATTCCTTTCTTAACTTGGATTTGCGGCTCACTGTAAAAAAAAAAAAAAGAAAAGTTGACTTAATTTTAAATTTAAAGGCAACTTGCTGCACAGCTTCTCTTTTTTTTTGCTGTGGGTATGGTGTTCTTTGGGTAAAAAGCTGTCTTGGGTTGGGTATTTTTTTTCCTGAGAAAGGGTTTCCATCTGTCCACAGGACATCCTGTTCTTCATAATGTCACTGTAGTGCTCGATATTCTCCACTTGATGATGATGACTTTCGCGGTGTTCATGGTAACATCTAATGTTTTGGAAATTCTTTCGTACCCCTCTCCTGAGCGATACCTTTCCATAGCTTTTTTGCAGACCATGGATTCAGCAGTTGGAAGCGAGTAGAAGAAAATCCCATTAATCAGGCGTTAATCAGAGTCACTTCATTGATAGGTGTATGAAAATAAATTTTGAGTATGACACTGAATGTGATTAGCAGACCACCAACTACATTCTGCATATGTACAGCTCAACTGCTTCTTAGATGAACTGAAGTCGACCCGCTCAGAGGTGCAGGCAGTAAAATCTCCGGTCAGGTTTTAAACACAGAGGCTGATCAGCTGCAGCTGAGATGAATAACACGTTCTGTATGTACAGTACAGTGGCTTTGGCTTTATACAGGCCTGAGAAATGGCGCCATTGTACATATAAAACAGTGGGGCATTGACTGGCTGTGTCCATTTTATATAAGCTAGTATTGCATCTACACTAGCATAGTGCTAACTCCAAAGAATGGGAAAGAGATATTAAAACTAGCTGCCATGGACCATGTTGTGCTCATTATCATGTATATACGTGGGAAGACAGCTCCAAAAAAGAGAGAGATGTTGTAGCTGTCATGTTTTTATGTCTTGTATCTGTACTCAGTTATCACTTTAGTAGAAAACGGTTTAAACCTTGATGCTTCAGTAAAATATACTTTGATCTATGATGATGAAAGCATGGCATTGTTTCAGAAACATTCAATTACCCAAGTGTATACAACAGTCTGTTTAACAACAATACTATATAATCTATGGCATGACAAGTTTGGGTTTGTGTGCAAAATATTGTGAAATATATTTTAGTTATTGATGTATTTTGGAATAAAATACTGTGAATATGAAATGAATTTATATATAACAAAATATATGCTCAGGTGGGTGAACTCATGATTGAGCTGCCATTTGTGTCCCACTGATATTACACTTACAAATATGCATGTACAGTAAAGGTAAAGTACATATAATATAATAATAATTCAGTTGCAATCAAAATTATTCAACCCCCATTACAAATCAGATTTATTGTCAAAATTTACAGACTTTCAGCTGTTTGCAGTGAATGCAAACCCAATAATATTACTGAACTGGAGATCATAACAGCAGAAGGGTGCTCTACTAAGTACTAAAGATGCTTGCCACGAAGGGGTTGAATAATTTTTAAACTGGGGAAATCATTATAAGTTGCATTTTCATGTGTTGAACTATTTCAATTGATTTTGTTTGATTTATTCATTGCAAACAGCTGAAAGTCTGTACATTTAATAAACCTGACTTGCAATGGGGGTTGAATGATTTTGATTAGAACTGTATTCATATGAATACAGGCAAATATATAACAATATAGGCAAAGTGCTATTTTCACAACAATCTAAGCGCATGTTTCAGATAAATATGCAATTTCTACAACACTTAGCACAAACAGCATTTTTGACCATCTCAGACCATAACTATTAAACCTTGAAATATAATCGTTAGAATTCTTCAAAAATCTGAATATTTTGATTAATGTGTGAATCCATTTAACATCTTATGCTTGAAACATGTGTTTTTATAAGTCATCCATTATAGGTTATGAAAAATTTACATTTTAGCTCCACAAACTTCACTCAACCCTGTTACATGAACACATTCATCCCTTTGAAGTATTAGGGATATTCCACATCCCAAATACGTTCAACAGGAAGTTTCATGCTCTGAATTTCCTAAAAAATAATGGACAGAAGAAAGTTCTCTCATTCTTTTTGCTTTATTTAGTTATATTGTTATATTGACTGAGGAGGCCTCTTGGAAAGTACAACCCAAATTCTGTTACCCAAATTCTACAGAAGTAAAATAATTTGTTTAAAAACAACACGTTTTGTGTAAATTATTAGAATGTCCTTGAGGCTAGTTCACCATATTTTGTGTATTTGCTAATTATATGCTAATGCCTTGTTACTTACTTAAGAGGAAAATGCAGCCACTGGCAGCAAAGAAACCTTGCAAAAAAAGGAAGCGAGAGAGAGATTGTTACCGTTAATTCAATGCAGAAAAATAAAGTTATTAAGCTTAATTACAAGAAGTTACGCAACTGATTTTGCTAGAAAGCTTTTATCACCATATTGCCATGACTAGACAGATAGACATTTACAGTGCAATCCCACATAAGGGCTAAATAGTACCCCAGTCATGGAATCACCCTGGTATTTTTTATCTACTTGGGTAAAAATTAAGTAATAAATAATTTCTGAACTAATTCCAGAATAAGATAAAATGATAGACACCAAAAAAAACTGCCCAAAGAATTTTTGAAAGCATTTCTGTTTCTGGATTGCACATACCAGTCATCCATATATGTTTTTGTTTATTTAGAAGTCATTCACTAGCTGTAATAGAATCCATCATACCCAACCTATAAATACATCGATTGCAATATGTTTTTGCCATTACTAATCTTTGATACAAGGCTTGTTGTTCTTTTTGCCCACATGCTATACACACCCCTGCAATGTATTAGAGTCAAAGGCAGACCACCCACCCCTCCACTGTTGGAATAGTGTCCATAGAGGGCAATTAAGCTGTTTCCCCAGGTCACTCTAGGCTCACTTGTTAAATCCGCATGAAGGCAGGGGAAAGGAAAGAGGGGGTCTTACCCATCTGGCATGCATCCAAGAGCATTCGCTCGATACTGACCAAGTTTCAGCACCAACAATATGTCTGTTGAGAAATGAAGCCAGCACAGATCACAGAGCGATTCACTAATGGGCTACAGCTCATTAATCAGTCCTCTACCATGTGTGTAGGTTCATGTGTAAAATATTATCTGTCAGAGTGTGCCACATTAAGCAGACGATTCACATGAGAACCTATGTGTCAGAAATAAGACCTTCATGGTGATAGCCACCAAAACGTGAAACATACACAGTATACTTATTATATGTTACATATTTAGCTCAGAACCGCTTTGGCCAGGTCTCTGGTTTTGGGGTACATTATACTAAGCAACTGGAATAGATTTTAGCATGACGTTTGGAGGAAAATGTTCTGTTTGGTACTTTATTTATTTATATTTACATATATATATATATATATATATATATATATATATATATATATATATAGCGGTATACTTAAGAAGTAGAAACATTAAGCCAATGAGTATGAAACTACACATGCCACAAGAAAAGAATACCAAGGTTTTGTAGATTTCGTTAGAAAAAAAACATCTGATGTCATACATAAATGATGTTATAATATGTATAAAAAAATAATAAATAATAATAAAAAAGGTTATTTAAATAATGCAATTATTGCACACAAGTAAATATTTATTCTCTTCAACAAATTATCTAAAATAGCTGCACACTGAAGCTCTTCTTGCTGGAAATACCCACTTTCCTTAGCCACACCTGAACTAAGCAATATCTCTCATTTCCTAACCCTTCTGGATTTAGAGTTTTATCCTGACTCTTACTCCAACTCCAAAGGAAATATGTCTAGTTACACCAACTCTAAATAACAAAAGTGATTTGGAGTGTTTAGAACTCCCTTAAACCAACCCTAACAGGGTTTTCAACTTACCACAAATAAAGTCAATCAGCTTTGGGCATTTAATTCTCCATTTTCTCACTGGAGTGATGGGGCTAATGTTGTTAATAAGACAGCACGCGTACAGTATATAGCCCACAATTTAGTATTATACACTATGTCTAGACCTGCTGTGCAAAACTAAAGAAGCAAAGCTTATGAACCAAAAGCCTAGACTGATCAATTACATTCTAGATAACAAGAATTATTTGTCAATTACAATTTTTGTCTGAAGGTGTCCAGTATGAGGAGTTACAGGTAACGTCCTTGTTGTTTGCAAATGATGTTGTTCTCTTGGAACCATCCAAAGTGGACCTCAGACAAACACTTGAACATTTTGCTGCTTAGTGTGAAGTGGCTGTGAAGAAAATCAACATGAGGCCATGACTGTCTCCTGGAAAACAGTGGGATGCTCTCCTCACCTGAAAACTTGAAAGAAACCTTGCCCCTGGTGGAGGAGTTATGTTTTTTTGGATGGTATTCATAAATGATGAGACTGATAAACAGATTTAGTTAGAGACAATGGTCTGTGCTGATGAAAAAGTAACACAGTTTGTGGATGAAGCTGTGTATGCTGGTCAGTCTACACCCCTAACTTCATCTATAGTCATGTGTTGTGGGTAGAGACTGAAAGATTATGGTCAGGAGTGCAGTTGGTGGAAATTACTGGGTTTACTCTCTGTGATAGGGTGAGGAGCTCGACAATAAAGGAAAGCCTCAAAGTCGAGCAATTGCTCCTCCAAATCAAGAGGAACCAGTTGAAATGGTTTGGGCACTGTACAAGTTTGCTCCTTGGTTGGCTCCTTCAGGATCAAGCACATCCCACTGCGGAGTGCAGAGACCCTGGGGCAGGACCCACTGGAGAGATTGTATCTCGCAGCTGGCTTGGGAATGTTTTGGGGATCCCCCAGTAGGAGCTAGACTCTGTGACTGGGTAAAGAAAAGTCTTGCCCAACCTTCCCTGCCACTTTGACCCCCACCAGGAAAAGCGGAAGGAAAATAAATGAATGAATGATTTTGGCTGTGCCTTAGAGAACCAATTGAGGGTATCCATTGAGGGTAATTTGTTCAGAGCTCCAACATGTACACAGAGCTCAATGTCGTAACATGACGTTTCATCTCAGGTGTCAGGATATGCATGCAGTAGCGCCTGACAGTTGACAGGACATTCTTGCATTCTTGACTTATATTTACTCATTTCACTGAACTACGTCTCTGTTAGCATTTGCCTCTATTTAACTTTTTACCTTATCTTCTTTTTTAGTACGTTATGTGCTTTAGCCAAACTGTCCTACATTATTCATCATACTGTACACCACCATTGGTACATGCATAAAAATGTCTTCTCTCTTCCCTCTCCCTTGCATTAAAGCCACAACATTTTCTAAACATGTTTGTCACGGACTAGTTAAATATACTACACTTGTGTTCATCATTAACATTAGCTAAGGCAGCTAAGTAACTTACTTAGCAGGTTCGGTATTCTCAGATTGCCACACTGTCCATTACCTTTTTTTTTTTTTTTTTGCTTTACACTTTTTCGGCCACAAGCTTAAGAATTCTGAATGGTGCTTTCTGATTAGTTCTCTGGATCGTCTGAAGTAATTCTGCCTTCATAAAGGACTATAAAAAAAAATGGACAACTTGGAAAAAAATGACACCTTATTGGTGTTTAACAATCTTCAAAAGTAAAAAGCTATTCTGACTATTACAAAAACACATACTGTGGAACACCAATGTTATATATTTGTTTGCCAGTGTTTTGGTAAAAGATTTTTATTTTATTTTATTTTATTTTTAAGATTTGGACTGGTGTCCCATAAGGGTGTATCCTGCTTTTGCACCTGACCAGGATAAAATGGTTACTGAAGATGAATGAAAGAAGAAATGAACAAGCATTCAATCTCATTATTATATGATTTCATATAGTACGGACCACTAACGTTCATCTCATCAAATGGAACAAAGGCTACGCAGCATTGAACAGGGATAGGGTTACTTGGCGGACACTTGTATGTCCAGACATTTTTCTTTATTTATGTGGTATAGGATCCATCAGCAGTTGTCTACTATTTCCCTTGAACACTGTACAATTCCCCTGTGAGTAACGTTGTTAAGGAGGCTGCTGTTTTCCCCAGATATCTGAGAATTGTACAGAGAATTGTTCAGTATCACAAATTAAAACATTTTTCTGTAACAAAATAAACACCAAATTTGCTTTTTGTCAGGCTATATTAGCAGAACTAGATGCTAACTGGAGATGCCTTTCAGTACACATTGTTTTACATTAAGTGTTAAACTGTGATAAAGAATATGTGTTGATAGCACTGAAAGAGACAGTGCTGTCAGAGTAAATACCATATATCACATCTGTGAGGTTTCACGGCTAATGAAAGTGATGACAATCATTTGTCAATGAGTTAATATGGCTAACAAGAAATCAAGTGAGAGATTAAGGGTTATAGATTTTCACATCCTGTTTAATTTTCACACCAGTTTCCCTTAAACGCAAGAGTGATGTCTTATCATTCCTCTGTGGAGAGAGAATGAGACAGATGCTCAGGATTAGAGAATTTCTGGCCACGCTTGCTCACTTGTTCAGTGGAATAAAAATACGTGGGTGGTTTTGGAAACAGTCTTTATGACAGGGAAACAGAACGATTTTACAGATGAAAACGTCTTTTGGCGATGCATAATTGTATATAATTTCTTGCATGACATTTTCCAGCCGTATGCTGTGACTCGTGTGTTTGCAATTGGCTGTGCTGTTTGGCAGGCGAGTATTATTAGATGCTTAAATTACAGAAGATGAGAGATAGTACACAAAACCTGACAGTTAAAATGTAAAAACCTCAATGACACCGTCTTTCCACTTAAACATCATGCTCATATCATGTCATCAGCAATGAAAGCAAGGTCAAGAGGTTTAGCTTTAGGAGCTGTCAGGTTGAGTGTCAGCACTTAGAAGGCAAAAGGAAAGCTGTGGACTATCTGCATAGTCCACAGTCTCTAATAGTTTAAAGCAGCTCATAATTTGATTGGATGAGCAGCGTTCCAAGAGTACTGCACTGGGATATTTCACTGTGTGTGTCTCTTCTAGTTCAAAAGGTTTACCGGTGTTCACAATATCGTCACTGGACATAGCAAAGATAGATTTTTCATGAATATAACTTTTGACTTAAAATATGAAAGCTCATCAGATGAAAATAAAAAGGAAGCACCTTTAACGGGAATGTAATGGGAAATCATTGTGAGCTAGCTAGCCAGTTAGCCGACGTGCTATAAAGTGCGCATGGCTTCTTTGGGCTCTATTTCCCTTATTGGAGCAAAAAGAACCAGAATATTTGATCCATACTGTGTCCAAAATATCAGTTAGTAAATATTAATTTCTTGTGCTAACATTCACTATAACTGCACTCTTGCTAGTGCGATATTAGTTAATTAGTGCTGTGACTCTATTAATTAGGATCTAAACAACCTTTTGCCTTTGAGATCATTCTTAATACAAGAGTAACCAGAGTAGAAAATAAAAACTATACGGCAGGCCTAACAAAATCTTACACTTGTCTAAAGTGTCTATCTACTGTTACCTACTTTCAGCCTTGATGTCTCATTGCAGCATTTTAATTTGTACTTCTTACGTTTTTACCCTCAAAGTACTCATTACAATCCTCAAAGGTCTCTTCTCCCATCCATCCACTGACTGTATGCTATATATCAGTCAAATAGGCTCAGTTTAGCATCCAATCATTTCAGTTTAACATCCAATCATTTCAGTTTAGCATTCAATCAGTTTCATCAATGTAGGAAGAACTATCAAGAAAAATCATAATCTGCTGTATGTAGTTAGCACTAGAGCTATCCATGTAATGTTTGAATATGGAAAACCACCAGACTGTAGTGTGGAGCTTGATGATGACTGCCCCAGGCCCTACCTCAGTAAAATGTTTCAATATGCTGAAGTAAGCGAAGACTTAAAAATGAGCCGTCTCCTTTGTCCTCCTAGAAGGCATGAATCTAATTTGAAAAAGCATGTTGAGGTAAGTTTGAAAGTTTGAGAGGTAATTTGAAAATATTAACTGGCTATATTTAATGAGTTTATCCTGTTTTGTTTGCTAATTCCAGCACTGACTAACATTGATTCCAGTAGCTAATGTAACTGGCAAGGCAAGTCAAATTCTAGCCAGTGGTAAATACTGGTTTTTATATGAGGATTTTGCAAGATGGCTTATGACCAGAAAACTTGAGATTGATGTTTTCAGGCAAAACAACATAGTTGAAGTAGTTAATAAGTAATAAAAGTAACCTTTCACATAAAACTCTGACATTATGTAATTTCTTCGGCTAAAAATGTTTACTTTTAACTTTTAATATGTTAGTATCAACTTTTTTATTTATTTTTAATACATTTTTGGCTGGTTACTTTCACTTTTTAATTAAGTAAGATTTTGACACATTATCTATACTTTCACTTAAGTGTAATTTCTCAGTACTTTTTCCGCTTCTGGTGTTTTCACCAGCAATTTCTGAAATCACATTCCCCTCCATTCTGATGTTTAATGTGAATATTAACTGAAGCTCTTTACCTTTATCTGTTTGATTTTTTTTTATTAATTAATTCTACTGTACATGATTGGTTTACTGGACAATTGCATGAATGTGCAGGTCTTAATGTGTTCCTAATAAAGTGGATGGTGAGTGTATATGGCCTTCACAGAAAGTGTTACAGAATTATATATTTGGTCAGTATGTTCACAATGAACTGTGTTGTTTAAGCAGAGAGTGCAATTAGACACTAAATCTGAAATTTTAACTACCCCACCCCCCCCCCAGCCCCAAATGGGGCTGTGCAGGAACTGAGGAGACAGTGCTCAGGGTTCAGCCACTTCTCAATACATGCGTTTTTAAGAGGCAGCCCGCAGCCAACAGTGAGGTGATGACATGATGGTGTCTCTGCTCCTCCTCCTGGTGAGATGGTGAGAAAACCCAATGCCCTCATTCTGCTGCCGAGAGATTATCAGGTCATGAGAGCTGAGGGTCTTTCATACATTATTTAGCCATGTGGGTGATAAAGCATGTCATAACTGCCTGTAGTCCAGCATCTGGGTTTAACAAAGTCATGCACATAAGTCTGTCTTATCAGAACAGATCAGGATTTGGTTGATTTCAAGGTAAAGAAAAAATGTTTTAATTGTTCATTTTGTACATTGAAATTCAGGAAATAACATGTGCATGCATGTTTCTGTACGTGTTACTACCCAGATACTGCACGGAAATCCATAAAGCATTGTAAAAAGGCAGGAAAAGGGCCAGCAGTAGAATAAAATAGAATCAAAGCATTAATTACTATTACTACTACAGCATTACATTGTACATATCCATTAAGACAAGTACAGTACTTAATAAACGGCACTTAAAACTGCCCAAACCCAAAAGCAACCACAGACTCGACACACCCAAAGTACTTTATCTTCTTTTTAACTCATTGTAGATCTTTAAACAAAATGGTGCCCCCTAGAAACACTGCTGATACAGAGGGAAAAA